>NC_034177.2:51110306-51235306 GCF_002021735.2 Oncorhynchus kisutch
AACCACCACCACCCTGTGGGTCGATGCAAGGCCAGAACTGGGGACTAGGGAGTACTGAGGCCCAATGGCCTTGACATACTTCCATTGTTTGCGGGCTACATTATACGAGACAGAAATACTTCCATTGTATTTTTTTTGATACAAGTATTTATTTTTTTAAATACATTGGAAGTTCCTGGAGGGAAGGACTGATGGTTTGTGTACTAGTTTGTCAGAGCACAGAATACCAACAATTAAGCAGGGACACAAATCTTTCCAGGTCATTGAAGAGAGATGCAGTAGGAAGCATATATCATGCTAATAACCTAGTTAGCTCTCACAAAAGTTTGTTCTGTCCCTCTTTTGACACCTGCCAGCTACACTCTCATGTCTTATTGGCTGCAGAAGTGACCAAACAAAAAACTGTCAATGATGAAAGTTTGCTGGAACAAACATAGCTCTGTTCTAATCTAGTGGAACGAGGGACACACAGGCTATGGTGTGTTTTAAAATGGAAAAGAGCTGTCTAATAACGTCCCAAAGAGGGACAAGTCAACTGCAGGTCAAATATCAATGTGATTGATATCTCGGACTTGGAGTTGCCTGACAACTGATAACTTCCTAATATCGATGCCGTAAAGCCAAACTTGCAGTGATGAAATTTTGCTGAAATAGACCATCCCCATCTGTGTTCTAATCTAGTGGTTGAGGGAAGTGTAAGCTATGTCTTCGAGTGGTCTAAAAACGTCCGGAAACCGTCAAAAGGTCTAAAACCAGACAAACTAGTCAACTGCAGGCCATACAGAGGACAGCAAAAATCAATCTGAATTTTCTCCAACTCTCTCAATCTTCCTGGACTTGGGTTTAAGTGTCCAACAAAATGCTCTTTGAGAGCAGCTTGCCTGTGATGCCTTTGAAGGCCCTCAATGAATCACGAAGGACGTTTCACAGGGCATCAAGGCCTTAAGGCCACGGCCCATAAACAGACAGACTGAGAGCTCCATTACAAGGTCATTTTCAGTAGGGTAAGCAACCAAAAATGTTTTGCAATGGGAAATGAAAATGAGTTTTCCTGTTTCAGTGCGTTTTCTTCGGTTACGTCCAGCATGGAGAAAACAAGGTAACACTTAATGTTAAGGGGACCTTATTACAGTGTAATTACACCGTAACAAGTATTGTAATTCATCGTAATTAATTCATAGTTACACTAATAGCAAGACGTAACTGGTGGTAATTGCAGTCTGTAATTACAGAGGTGTAACAACGAGTGCTTGTTACGATGCTTGTTACAAACATAAAAGTTTACGATTAGCACCATATTTCAGCCTGCACAAATCACGTGATAGGTGTCAGCCAATTGAAAACTTACCACCTCAATCACACAACTCTGCAATAAAGAGCTCTGCAGTCTGATATCCAGGCCCAATGGCAAAAACAGGTTCACATCAAATAATACTGTTAATTATGCATTTAACAATGGGCAAATTACTTTAACCATCAATAATATATATATTTTTTTACACGTTAACTTCTTGGTGACAGGGGGCAGTATTTTCACGTCCGGATGAAATGCATGCCCAAATTCAACTGCCTGCTACTCATCCCCAAAAGATAAGATATGCATATTATTAGTAGATTCGGATAGAAAACACTCTGAAGTTTCTAAAACTGTTTGAATCATGTCTATGAGTATAACAGTACTTATGTAGCAGGCGAAACCCAGAGAAAAAAACATTCAGATTTTTTTTGAGGTCACTCTCTTTTCAATGGGTTTTCATTCAGATTTCTAAGGGGCCTTCTTGCAGTTCCTACCGCTTCCACTGCATGTCACCAGTCTTTAAAAATTGGTTGAGGTTTTTTAGCCCTGTTCAAAACGAGGGACACTTCAAGTGTATTGTTTGTTAGAGGCGCGAGACCAGAAAGGTAGCGTCAGTTTGTTTTCTTCCTGTATTGAACACAGATCATCCCGTCTTCAATTTTATTGATTATTTACTTTAAAAAATACCTAAAGATGTATTACAAAAGTAGTTTGAAATGTTTTGGCAAAGTTTACAGGTAACTTTTGAGATATTTTGTAGTCGCGTTGCGCAAGTTGGAACCGGTGTTTTTCTGGATCAAACGCGCCAAATAAATTTACATTTTGGATATATATCGACGGAATTAATCGAACAAAAAGGACCATTTGTGATGTTTATGGGACATATTGGAGTGCCAACAGGACAAGCTCGTCAAAGGTAAGGCATGATTTATATTTTTATTTCTGCATTTTATGTTGCGCCTGCAGGGTTGAAATATGCTTTACGCTCTTTGTTTACGGAGGTGCTATCTGTAGATAATAGCATTGTTTGCTTTTGCCGAAAAGCCTTTTTTAAATCTGACATGTTGGCTGGATTCACAACACGTGTAGCTTTAATTTGGTATCTTACATGTGTGATTTCATGAAAGTTGGATTTTTATAGTAATTTATTTGAATTTTGCACGCTAGCCCACATATCCCAGAGAGGTTCATAAACAGTTATGGTTCAAATTGTGAGATAGTAATTAGTGTTTGTTTCTGTCTCATTGTAAAACATGTAGAATGGCATGCAATTAGCTATATACAGTAGCTGCACATTTTCCTCTCTGTCCCATGGCAATATATGTAGAATTGCAAGAAATTACCTTTAAAAATTGGGAATTCTCTCAGCCTCATTGACAAATGTGTAGAATAGCATTGGATTAGCTATAACACTGCACATTTGTTTCTCTGCCCCATGGTAATATGCAACATTTTCTCTCAGCGTCATGTCAAAATGTGTAAAATAGCATGAGATTAGCTACAGTATATTAGCTAGATTTCCCCCCCCCCCCGCAAAAAAACTGTTGGACGCCACTGATTCACAGGTAGGTAATTAGAGCCTATTGAGCCACACAGCGCATCTGTCCACAAGAGATTACAACCTTGTGATAGTTACTACTGAATGGATGCAGCTGAGAAGAAACTAAGCAGTCAGTCTGTCTGGTGAGAAGGATGTCTGCCACATATCACGTCTGAGGTGTTAAATTGCTCTTTCGCTTCCAGTTCTGTCTTTCACATGAATTGTTGACATAGATACTTATCATTTCACTCACAGATTCACTAAATGCCTTGTGTTCTGGTGTGTAGTGCTCACTGTACACATGCTAATAACCAGCTGGGGGGGAAATCCCCTCCAAAGATGGTTTCTAGTAACTCTTGTCAGATTTTTAAGTAGGCTACTTACTGATAAATCCCATTTGAGAAATCTGCATATTGCTGTGTGTGTTTCTGGATTCTGCTTGGATTTGGTGACATTGCAACATTTCCTCATTATTATTCCTCATTATAAGAAACACATGCACGCAGGCACACACACACACACACACACACACACACACACACACACACACACACACACACACACACACACACACACACACACACACACGCACACACACACACACACACACACACACACACACAAACACTGTTGAGATTATCCATAACAAGTCTTACCTCCGTAGAAACCAGGTTCCCCTCCGAAGACAGATGCATCTGGAAGAGAGTCAAGAGGGAGGGGGAGACAAGGCAGGTCAGCATGTTCATTTAGAAAATCCATTACAGATCCTCTATCTTTTTTTTGCAGATTGGAGAAAGCAAACGAATAACAATCTCTCCAGTGCCATTGCTGAAAGCTCCTCCACCATGCACCTGTCTGGTTAAAAGCCTCCTCTCCTACCCAGCCTCCCGACACAAGCCTATACCTAAGCTACTCCCATGGCGTGCTGCACTGCTTGTCCCCAAACCTTTCGGTCCGCTCCCGACTACCCAACCTGGCACAACCCTGCCACTTGCCCATTCTCACCCGAGCTTCGGTCACCGCTCCAGCACACACTTACATTATACCCGCACACATGCACCCCAAAAATCTGAGGGGACACAAAGTAAATGCGGATGGGTGGTCAATTTAGAATTTTTTTAAACACCTGAAACAACCTTTTCCTGCTGTCTGTATCGTCCTGACTGGTGATTTTTTTTTATTTTTATAAACAAAATATGCTTCTTTGCATCGCTGCTAAAATCGGGGTAAACGGAATGTGAGCATTATTCAATACATTTGGTTATTTCTTGCTTTTCTAAAGTCTACCAACCTTGCCAGCAGGCATGCTAGCTAAGATAGCTACTCTAACTTGATTAATAGCTTAAAATGGCTCTTTGGTAGCTAGTTATGAGGTTGGGAGTTTGGGAACCTATTTGGGCTAGCTAAAGCCTAATTCGTAAAATTGCTTGGTAACTAGTAGTATTAAAGAGATACAACAAAAAATATATTTACTGTGTATAGTGCATATATTTATTAAATAGGACAAATCTGAGCCCCTGTGCCTCCTATGGGCATGACGCCTCTGCGCTGCTATGCATTTAGATTGGTATTACTTGGATTTTATTGTTCTCATTGTAGCTTATTTTATCGTAGCTTATGCATATTTGTGATTCGTATGCAACCTCAAAGGCATAACATTTTAGATCTGAGTCTTAGAAAAGTTTCTATGGTTATTTCTTATGTTGATTGATAGGATGTAAATGAACATGTTGCTGTTGCTATTGTCCACCATTGACTCTTACACTGAGGATGATGCATTTAGGGCCTGATGCCCCAACCATGTCTCTGGACTGTATGTAGCTTTTGAAATACACTACACTACACGAAAACGACCAAAAGTATGTGGACACCTGCTCATTGACTGTCTCATTCCAAAATCATGGGCATTAATATGGAGTTGTCGACCCCCCCCCCCCTTTTATAACAGCCTCCACTCTTCTGGGAAGGCTTTCCACTAGATGGTGTAACACTCCTGCGGGAACTTGCTTCCATTCAGCCACAAGAGCATTAATGAGGTCGGGCACTGATGCTGGGCGATTAGACCTGGCTCGAAGTTGGCGTTCCAATTAATCCCAGAGGTATTTGTTGGCATTGAGGTCAGGGCTCTGTGCAGGCCAGTCAAGTTCTTCCACACCGATCTCAACAAACCATTGCTGTATGGACCTCGCTTTGTGCACAGGGGCATTGTCATGCTGAAACAGGAAAGGGCCTCCCCCAAACTTTTGCCACAAATTTGGAAGCGCAGAATCATCTAGAATGTCATTGTAAGTTGTAGCGTTAAGATTTCCCTTCACTGGAACTAAGGAGTCTAACCCGGACCATTATCCCTCATCCACCAAACTTTACAGTTGGCACTATGCATTCAGGCATGTAGCGTTCTCCTGGCATCTGCCAAACCCAGATTCGTCCGTCAAACTGCAAGATGGAGAAGGGTGATTCATCACTCCAGAGAACGCGTTTCCATTTTATGAAGCTCCCGAAAAACAGCACTTGGCGGTCTGTGAGCTTGTGTGGCCTACCACTGAGCTCTTCAGTAAGGCCATTCTCCTAATAATGTTTGTTTATGGCGATTGCATGGCTGGGCACTCGATTTTACACCCATGTCAGCAACGGGTGTGGCTGAAATAGCCAAATTCACCAATTTGAAGGGGTGTTCACATACTTTTGTATACGAAGTATGTTGTGTTAAAGACTCTGGTTCCTCTGGACAAGGTTTTCCCCAGGGGTACGCGCAATGCCATCGGGGGTATGAAAAATAAAAATGTGATTCACATTTCAAATTAAAATTAAAACAATCTTCACATTCTCAAACAGTACATTTATATATTCCAACGGGGCTATACATTTGGGTGAGTTTTTTTTCTTGCCTGAGTAGCCTCGTTTCACTGCCAAAAATAAAATTAAACCATCTAGCGTTCAGCGAAATAACACAATGTCAAATACAGGTAGCCTAGTCAAATAATGAACATCCATTCACATTAACCGTTACTCTCTTGCGGGAAAACTTCAGTCTTGCGCAGACATTTAGAAACTAAACATGACAATTTGAAAAATAAGCCACGAGAGTTTAATGAGCGAGAATAAAGACAATTTTTGAGTAGTAAGACATGTATAAAAGCAACAGATACCATTAATAAGAAGGGGCTCGAAGCGTCTGATATGGTGAGCTACTGAGTGGCTAGGTGTCACGTTCGTTATAAGGATAGGACCAAGGCGCAGCGTGGTATGCATACATTCTTTTTTATTTAAAGAATGAAGACCGAACAAACCAACAAAATGTGAAGCTATACGAATAGTGCAGACAGGCAACTAAACATAGAACAAGATCCCACAAACACCAAAGGGAAAATGGCAACCTAAATATGTTCCCCAATCAGAGACAACGATTAACAGCTGCCTCTGATTGGGAACCATATCAGGCCACCATAGACATACAAATCACCTAGATCTACAAAAACAATAGACATACAAAAAACCCTAGACAATACAAAAACTAGCGTACACACCCTAGTTACACCCTGACCTAACCAAAATATAAAGAAAACAGAGATATCTCAGGTCAGGGCAAGCCCCATACTATTGTGGAGGACTTCATTCTTCCTGCTGCCGCAGATATGGCTGGGACACTGCTGGGGGAAAAGGCCCCAAAAACTATATAGACAATGACTTCATAAAACAAAACTGTTTCACGACACATCAGTGACATGGCAGGAGATGTTTTGAAACAATTACTCCTTCGCATACAAGCCAGTGAATTCTACGCGTTACAGCTGGATGGGTCAACAGACGTGGCGGGCCTGGCACAGTTCCTGGTATATGTTCGTTATGTTTAGGGGGGGTCAGTTAAGGAAGACATCCTCTTCTGGAAACCAGGACAACGTGAGAGGATATTTTTAAATTACTAGACAGCTTTGTGACATCAAATAGACTTTGGTGGTCAGGATGTGTTGGTATCTGTACTGATGGTGCAAAAGCCATGACAGGGAGACATAGTGGAGTGGTAATGCGCGTGCAGGCAGTTGCTCCCGACACCACTTGGGTACACTACAGCATCCACCCAGAGGCTCTTGCTGCCAAGGGAATGCCTGACAGCTTGAAATATGTTTTGGACACTACAGTGGAAATTGTTCACTTTGTTAAAATAAGGCCCCTGAATTCGTGTATTTTATGCATTATGCAATGATATGGGCAGCACCATGTAATGCTTTTACAACATACAGAAGTGCGCTGGTTATCAAGGGACATGTTTTTTTTTTAATTGTGAGACAAGCTTAAAGTTCTCTTTTACTGACCATAATTTTCACTTGTCTGATCGCATGCATTATGAGTTTCTCACACGACTGGACTATCTGGTTTTTTCTCACCTGAATGATCAGAATCTAGGATTATAGGGACTCTTCGCAACTATATTCAATGTGCGGGACAAAATTGAGGCTATGAAATTAACTCAAGCTTAGGGACAATGTCATATGTGATATAGCGAACCACCTGGGTGAGCTGGGTGCGCAATTACGCAGGTACTTTGCCAAAACAGATGACACAAACTACTGGATTCGTTATCCCTTTCATGCCCTGCCTCCAGTCCACTTACCGATATCTGAACAAGAGAGCCTCATCGAAATTGCAACAAGCGGTTCTGTGAAAATGTTATTTCATCAGGAGCCACGGCCAGATTTCTGTATTGGGCTGCGCTCAGTGTATCTGCGCTTGGCAAATCGCGCTGTTAAGACTCTTCGCAACCACATACCTGTGTGAGAGTGGATTCTCGGCCCTCACTAGCATGAAAACTAAATACAGGCACAGACTGTGTGTGGAAAATGATCTAAGACTGAGACTCTCTCCAATACAACCCAACATTGCAGTTATGTGCATCCTTTCAAGCACACCCTTTTTATTAGCCTGTGGTGAGATATTCACCATTTTTGATGAACAAATAAAGTTTTATATGTAAGATGGCTAAATAAAGAGCATAATTATTGATTATTATTAGGTCCTATAAGAGCTCTGTCACTTCCCACGAGCTGTTTAATAAATGTATCGTATACTGTAGTGTGTGTGTGGAAGGCTGACAATGATGGCAAAAAAATAATAATTGAGAGTGTGCTGACCCTGGTGCAAGAGGGGGTACGCAGCTGGAGGTTGAATGTTTGAAGGGTTACGGGACTATACAATTTTGGGAAGCACTGCTCTGGACTATAGTTCTAGTACTGTTTGTGAATCTAAATGTTTTACCGTCAGGAAATGTGCAATCTAACCCAGGTCCTGACAGTTCTACCCCATCTGAATTAAATAAATCTTATTGCAATAATTGATCTTGTGAATATCTGGATAAAAAACGCAGGCCCAGATGTATTTATGCTTTCTGAAACCTGCCTCTGAAAATCTAGCGCTGACAAAGACATTGTAACCATCAACGCCAATGTCAAATCTGAAAGTGTGCTTATGGGTGACCTGAACATAGACTGGTTGACATCCAGCTCTGACCAACTCAAGAATCTATGCATTTACCTATAATCTTACTCAGATCCTTAACAATGTAACAAGATTGAATGCAAAGTGTCCTCTGAAATCCTCTTTGATTGATCTTATTTCAACCAACACTCCACATTGTTTTAATGCTGCTGGTGTAACTGATATAAGTGATCACTGTGCTGCTGCCTGTGTAAAGGATGGTAACATTCCTAAACTACCTCCGTGTATCATCATGAAAAGAAACTGGAAGCAGTTTGAAACTCAGGTTTTTTTTACATTATGTTTTGAATATTGCCTGTAATAGAGTTGAATTCGTCCCTGATGTTGAATTAGCTTTTTCTTACTTCCACAAAGCATTCCAGGAAGTATGCAACAAGCATGTCCATTAAAATAATACAGAATTAAGTGCAGATTCCTTGGTTCTCAGATGACCTAAAGCAAGAAGGTCTGATTCAGCTGATGATTGGATGGCTTTTAAATGCCTTCAGAATCAGGGTGTGGCTATGACCCCGAAAGTTGAAAGCAGACCACGACCTCAATTCTCCCGCTGATAATCTGAATAATCCTTCCAAATTTGGCAAGTAGTGAATGGTTTAGAGTGTAAACAAGAAGCACAGCTCCCTAAACAATTGCTGGTTGACTCACAGGTGGTAATTTATGCAGGCAGATTTTCTTGATTAGTTCTCATCATTAGTTGATAGGGTTAAAAGGTTAACATGAGCACCCTGTGAAATGCTCGCCCTATTCTGTCTCAGAGGTGAATAGAGCCCTGAGAGCAATTAATGTTTTTAAAAATCCCCTGGCCCTGATGATCTAGGCCCCCGCCTACTACAATTAGCTGCAGACATCATTGCTCCCCCTTTAACATGCATCTTTAACCTCACCATAGAACGTAATGAAATCCCCAAGTTGTGGAAATCAGCATTTGTACTACCTCTTTTGAAAGGAGGTTGTCCCACTCTACTGAATAACTATCGGCCCATATCTAAATAGTCTGTTCTGGCAAAGGTATTGGAGTCCTTAGTCAATAAGCAGTTTAAGGCACACCTCCAGGAAAATAGTATTTTGAGTAGTACGCAATCATTTTTCAAGTCTAGCCACAGCACCTTTTAGGGTTTTGAATGATATTCACTGGATATTCACTGCCCTGGATAATAAGCTGCATTGTGTATCTGTATTCATAGACTTGTCAAAAGCATTTAACACTGTGGACCATACTGTCTTGGTGCAGAATTTGAAGTGTATTGGGATTACTTGTCATGCTCTGGAGTGGTTTGAGAACTACCTGTCAAAGGCAGATGGTTGTAAGTCAGACACCGTAGAGTTGTGCTCGGGTGTGCCTCAAGGATACATATTAGGTCCCCTGCTGTTTATTATCTATATTAACAACATTGGGAGACATTGAGACAGCTGATGTAAATTTTTATGCAGATGACACTGTTCTCTATTCAAGTGTCAGCAGTTTAACTTTGGCTTCTGAAAAAGCTCAAACAGCTTTTAACATCAATAGAATTGGTACGATTTGAAGCTTGTTCTGAATTCCTCTAAAACAAAATGCACTGTATTTTCCAATAATAAACACAAAAAAAACATAGAATTACTACTTTGGAAGGATATTCTATAGAGCAAGTAAAAATGTACAAATATTTGGGAGTTTGGGTGGATGAGAAGTTGAGCTTCACCACTCGAAACTTCTTAAAGCATTTCACTGTATTCGGCGCATGTGACAAATACAATTTGATTTGAACCTTGTCAGGAAACTCAAGCTGCGTGTTGGGTTTTATTACCGGCACAAAGCTTGTTTACCTTTGCCGCCCGAAAATAGTTGATTCGTTGTACTTTTCTCTCTGTGTTGGACTATGGTAATACTATTTATGCACAAGCCTCAAGCTTTACATTGACGGCTCTTTACTCTGTGTATCATGCAGCCCTTTGTCTTGTCACCAATCAGAGAGGTCTAACTCACCATTGTGATCTCTACAGTGCTGTCGAGTGAACATCACTAGCAACCCTCAGGCTTAAAGAGTGACACATTCTTATTTATAAGGCCATTTTAGTAAAATGTTCCATTTCATCTATCCTCCTTTCTACCTCAAAATGAAAACACATTCAAGCTCAGATCTCAATCTTGTTTCATGCCAACAGTCCCAAAAAGTTTTACTGATCATAGAAAAAGGTCCTTTCATTACTCAGCCCCCTGGTCTTGGAATTCCTTCAAAGCCAACATAAAAACCCCAGGACCTGGTGTCCCTGGAGGAGTTCAAAGGACAAATAGATGAACAGAATTGAGATAATGCCAAGAGTGTGTAAAGCTGTCATCAAGGCAATGGGTGGCTACTTTCAAGAATCTAAAAAGATATTTTGATTTGTTTAACACTTTTTTGGTTACTACATGATTCCATATGTGTTATTTCATAGTTTGATGTCTTCACTATTATTCCACAATGTAGAAAATAATAAAAATAAAGAAAAAACCCTTGAATGAGTAGGTGTGTCCAAACTTTTGACTTGTACTGTAGCTTTTTCTAGTTTTCACCCGATATCACTAGTTTGCATTGCTTTATATAAGGAAGCTTGTTGTTTTACTTTATACACTACACACACACACACACACACACACACACACACACACACACGCACACGCACACACACACACACACACACTGTTTGTTTGCTGTTGTATTTGTGCTGTTGCCAGTGTCTTCTGTCTCTGTTTTGTTTTACATAGTTTAAAATGGTTTTTATCCCCCGTCCCCAAAGGAGGCCTTTTGCCTCTTGCCAGGCCGTCATTGGAAATAAGAATTTGTTCTTGTTTGACTTGCCTGGATAAATAAAAGGTTAAATAAAAAATATTAAGATCAACAGTGTGCTGGAGTTTCCTTCTATTCAGCATATTCATCCATCACTGTTGAGAGAAAACAGCAAGGTTAATATTGCAGCAAGTTAAACTTCTCACCGCCCCCAATCTATATACAGCACATACTGTCACCGGCTTTCTATCTACCCTATCTCCCCTTCTGTACGAAGCAAGGGGTTAAAGGTGACATTGCTATACATTGCAAGCTGACCGAATGATGCTTGCAGTGACATTCGACTTGTCTTTTGAATACACTGCTCCATACATTTCTGTCTCTGTTGCATTATGGAATGTGTGACAATCACGGGGATTGGGCATTGACAGACGTGTACTGAAGGCTACAGACTAGGGCCATGTAAACAATCACACTGAGATGAGAGATTTCTCTCTCCCATCTTCAACATGGTCAGCTTGGGTTTGATGTGATGAAGGAAATATATAAATCTGCACACTGTAGAATGATGCTGCAGTTTCATTGTGCAAATATATTTCGGGCTCGAGTTGGATGTCACATCATGTAACATGACATGAGACATACAGTACTGAGGCATTGTCCAATAAGAGCCTTAGTAGGGTGGAGAATCAGCTGGTCAACAGCAAAGAAATGAAATTACTAGAACGGACTTTCCTATTCAAGTCAATGTTCTGTGATGGACTCTGTCCCTTCTAGTGACTCTACTTCTATGGTCAACAACAATTATCAGACCTCTGCCCAAAGAGACAGTAGCCATCTCCTTCTCCACGGTCTTGACTATGTTGTAGTTTACGTAACTACAACAACGACATTACATTAATCATCAGGCTAACTTCCTCCTTGTTGGCTCTCAACGGCTATGTCAAAGCGATGTCCCTTAGCCATAGGGATGACCCATTTATGCATGCTGGTCTGTTGTTGTGTTTCAGAAGAGGCCGGATCAGGCAGGCATACAGCACAACGTGATTAGCTGGGCCAGGCACACACAAACACACCCTGTTGTCATTGCCTTCGGGTGAAGTCGAAGCATGACTCACACACCTCTTCCTATGAACAAACGTAATCTCCACTATCCCAATCTGTTTGAAGGATATGTGTTGGGAAGTAGTGAGAACGCCAGAGTACAAACAACACATTCTTTGCTTCAGCTGAATTGAAATCTAAACTTCTGAAGGGGTTTTCTGGGGTTACACAACACAGACAGGTCATTTTCAGCCCTGCTCTCTTCTATCTGCCTGCACATGCAGTGGATAGTTGCTAGACCTTGGCTGCATCCCAAAAAAGTAGCAATTCAATGAACAGACACATTCTATTTCTCCTGCAGTTGAACTGAAGATGAGACCGTTACCCTTTTTCACACTACCGTGCCGGCCCAAACTAACCTGTGCTAGCTAGCGCTGATATTTTTAGTAGTTCCAGCAACTACGGGGACTGCATAACTAGGCCAGCGCAGTACCGCTTGGTTTGGCTCGGCTCAGTACGGCTCAGTAGTGTGAAAATCCCTAGAGTGTGATTACCATACGAAACTCACCCGTGGAGGGGAAAGTGAGGGACAGGAGGAAAAGGAGGAGCACAGTGAGGTGCAGCATGTTGCTCTGATTAGAACCTCCTGAGGTGATGCTTAGAACCACGGCTGATGACGAAACATTAGCAGGACAGGCTGCTTTTCCTGCAAGAGAGACAGAGAGTGGAGAGATGTAAAATTGCAGAATAATGGAACAACACATTGCACCACTAAAATAAGACAGTAACGTTGCATCACGTAGCCCATTACTTTCTTCATTACTTTACCTCATTAAATCAAGGATTAACCAACAGCAGTTCGGACCAGAAGGTATTAATACACTTTGGCAGCCATTTTTTTTAAAGGACTTCTTCAACCCCTAAATATAATAGATATTCTGATGGCAATCATATTTTGGTAATTGCTGTGATAGCTGAGCAGTTCAAACTTGCAGTGACATTGCTCTGATTAAGCAGCTTAACCCAGCAGTGTGAAATTCTCATTGGCCAATCAGGGGGAAGTCAAAATAAAACGAATGAGCATGGACATGAAGGAACAGTTTAAAGGAATATTACCGTGTAATAAGATTAATACGCTTGCCCCTTTTTGGCATCAGGCGAAGGAGCTATTTCAGTGTTTCAATCTAATACACTTCAAGATAAGAGCAAATATGTGAACCCGATTCAGGAAACTAGGCATATGTCGCAAGTCACGACTTCACATGAGAGCTGTTTGAACGTTTTTGTTTTGGCAGAAATGCCTTCTCGAACAAGTGAACTTTCATGTGTCTTAATATCAAATATTATACGCCATCTGTACATACGAGTAAAATTGTTAAATTACGATTTTTATTTGGATTTAATATAATGGACATAGTCCAAATTGGTCAAGTGAAATGAAAAAAATTACTTGTTTAAAAAAATAAATTAAAAAAAAACATGGAAAAGTGGTGTGTGTATATGTATTCACCCTTTTGCTATGAAGCCCCTAAATAAGATCTGGTGCAGCCAATTACCTTCAGAAGTCACATAATTAGTTAAATAATGTCCACCTATGTGCAATCTAAGTGTCACATGATCTATCTCAGTATATACAGTTGAAGTCGGAAGTTTACAAACACTGAGGTTGGAATCATTAAAACTCATTTTCAACCACTCCACACATTTCTTGTTAACAAACTATATTTTTGGCAAGTCGGTAAGGACATCTTCTTTGTGCATGACACAAGTAATTTTTCCAATAATTGTTTATTATTTCACTTATAACTCACTTTATCCCAATTCCAGTGAGTCAGAAGTTTACTGACACTAAGTTGACTGTGCCTTTAAACAGCTTGGAAAATGCCAGAAAATGATGTCATGGCTTTAGAAGTTTCTGATATGCTAATTGACATCATTTGAGTCAATTGGAGGTGTACCTGTGGATGTATTTCAAGGCTTACCTTCAAACTCAGTGCCTCTTTGCTTAACATCATGGGAAAAAGAAAATAGAAAAAATTGCAGACCACCACAAGTCTGGTTCATCCTTGGGATCAATTTCCAAATGTCTGAAGGTACCACATTCATCTGTACAAACAATAGTACGCAAGTATAAAAACCATGGGACCATGCAGCCGTCATACCACTCAGGAAGGAGAAGCGTTTTGTCTCCAAGAGATGAACGTACCTTGGTGTGAAAAGTGCAAATCAGTCCCCGAACAACAGCAAAAGACCTTGTGAAGATGCTGGAGGAAACAGGTACAAAAGTATCTGTATCCACAGTAAAACGAGTCCTATATCGACATAACCTGAAAAGCCACTCAGCAAGGAAGAAGCCACTGCTCCAAAATCGGCATAAAAAAAGCCAGACTACGGTTTGCAACTGCACATGGGGATAAAGATCGTACTTTTTGGAGAAATGTCCTGTGATCTGATGAAACAAAAATAGAACTGTTTGGCCATAATGACCATCGTTATGTTTGGAGGAAAAAGGGGGGATTCTTGCAAGCTGAAGAACACCATCCCAACCGTGAAGCACGGGGGTGGCAGCATCATGTTGTAGGGGTGCTTTGCTGCAGGAGGAACTGGTGCACTTCACAAAATAGATGGCATCATAACGGTGGAAAATTATGTGGATATATTGAAGCAACATCTCAAGACATCTGTCAGGAAGTTAAAGCTTGGTCGCAAATGGGTCTTCCAAATGGACAATGACCCCAAGCCAGGTGCACGGTGTTTCCTCCGACACATTGGTGTGGCTGGCTTCCGGGTTGGATGCGCGCTGCATTAAGAAGCAGTGCGGCTTGGTTGGGTTGTGTATTGGAGGACGCATGACTTTCAACCTTCGTCTCTGCCGAGCCCGTACGGGAGTTGTAGCGATGAGACAAAATAGTAGCTACTAAACAATTGGATACCACGAAATTGGGGAGAAAACTGGCTTTTTTTTTTATATATAAAAAAAGAAAAGCCAAACCAGCTCTGCTAGGCCAGGTAAAATGGTCAGAGAGGGGTGTTCCCT
Organism: Oncorhynchus kisutch; assembly: GCF_002021735.2. Lineage (NCBI taxonomy): Eukaryota > Metazoa > Chordata > Actinopteri > Salmoniformes > Salmonidae > Oncorhynchus > Oncorhynchus kisutch. Next base: position 51,125,468 of record NC_034177.2, read on the forward strand.
CATTATGTGTCTGGAAGTAACGTTCGCTAGCCAATGCTAGCCAGTTAGCTTGGGTGCTTGACTGTAGTTGTAAAGTCAGAGCTTTCGGAACAACCCTACTTATTGGCCAGAGCGTCCAGTGTGTGCTCTGAACCCAAAACCACAGAGCAATAGGGTTAGTAATTTTCAGTGAGCTGTTCTATCTCTCTTAGATGTCTGGAAGTAGCTGGTTATAACGAGATGGGTGGGGCTAAGGCCTAAGAGGGTGTGAACAATGCTGAACGGGTGTAGACAAAGAAGGGCTCTCCAATAGTAGTACCAAAACGTTGAAAGACGTTTTCTCAAAAGTGAGTTAACAAGTTGATCACCTTTCAAAGCAGAATTACTGTCCCATTGTTTCCTCAAATGCAGTGTATCATATACCATTTTGTAGAGTCTCTACTTTAAGCAAATGTAAAAAAACTGAAATTCAAATGTTTCTACATAAGACCGAATCCAGGTGGTGAGTCACATATGGTAACACTTTTACTTGACACCCAGCACCATAACACGTTATGACAAGGTCATAACCATGTCATAATATGTCATAACAGCAGACATAACTTGTCATAACCTGTTATAATATGGTCATAACATTGATGAAGGGGAGGAGAATGATTTTTAAGTCTTGCAACAATTGAGACATGGATTGTGTATGTGTGCCATTCAGAGGGTGAATGGGCAAGTTGGATTTTTCACGCTCATCAGTTTCCTGTGTGCATAAAAAATGGTCCACCACCCAAAGGACATCCAGACAACGTGACACAACTGAAGCATTGGAGTCAACATGGGCCAGCATCCCGGTGGAACACTTTTGACACCTTGTAGAGTCTATGCCCTGACAAATTGAGGCTGTTCTGAGGGCAAAGGGCTTGAGTGAATCAATTGACTACATGTCATAACCTACAAATGAACAGCACCAGTCATGCCCAGTAAGACAACTCTGGAACATTCAGTACTAGTATCCTTTCCACTATTCATGTCATTGGCCCTGAACAACAGTACTGATCATGTCAGCCTTCTAGGTACCACAGCAGGAGACCAGCTCCCTGTCCTCCCTAACAGGTCGACAACACCATGATTGACAGGTCCATGGTTGTCACTAGCAACCACCCTCCCTAAGTGCTGTTTTAGCTGAACACTCAGTCACTATGTGTCCCCCAGAGTCAGAGACTACCTGGAGCGTACTGTGACATGATCAACCCATCGCCAAGGAAACACAATATGACAAGCAACAGCTGTTTCAGCAACACTCTAGAATGCGCTACTTACAGACAGTGGAACAGCAGAATAGAACAGCATCTTCCTGGTTTCCCTGGAGACGTCTGCCATAGCGACAGACAGGCTCAGGTAATGATGCTCATCCCAAGGCACTAGGCAGGATTCATGAAACACCACCAGGGGTTTAAAAACAATGGATTGCATGCTGGTTCATCAGATAATAAAAGCATTTGTATTGTTATCAATAATGTTGAATTAGATACGGATTTCTAAGCATCAAATACACACTTTTCTACTTTAAAAGTACCAAACGGGCACTTGAAATGCTGACACTTGAAAATCGACTAATAATAACATAAATCAGAAACAATTAATCAGACAATCGATTTGTATACCGAGCTAATGACCTATTAGCATGAAATGTCAGAGTGTCTTCAGCAAGGGTTGGAACCAAAATGAATCCTTTCGTTCTGAGCAGAATCATCATTTTGTTTCCACTGTTCTGACCAACAAAACACATTTTCTGAACTGGTTCGAACCAACAAAAATACTAAAGGTTTATATAGTTCCTTTCTGTTCCTTTTTAAATCTCTGAAATGTTTCCCATGCTTGTAAAATGACAGTTCTGTTCCGGAACAGTATAGATCACTTTCGTGAAAATTGTTTTTTCAAGTTTTTCTGTTCTGTTCCCTGAACTGGTTCCAACACACACATAACATAACATAATGTCTGAGCTTTGCAGCTGGAGAAACGAAACACATAGGGGATTTCGTCTCTGCTGCGCTCGTATCCTAGCAACACATTTGAAAGGGAGCAATTGTGTGTTTGCAGGGGCCTTTTGTGACCGTGGATAAAAACCATGCAAACTCTAATTTTAGTCCGGAACGCCATTGTTGTTGGAGACCTAGGCCTGTATTAATAGTCTTAAAGTAGGATCTAAGATCAGGTTTCACTCCCACTCTGAGACAGTTCATGAATACAGTTTGATCCAGAACCAGGTCATTAATTCCAGGCCCACAACAACCCAGAGACTCTCATACGCCGCAAACAGGATCCTCATTTTAACAGCATTATTAAGTTGTGAATCATGAATGAATTTAAGAAGTGCACCTAGGAGAGGATATGCAGAGGCAGATTCTAGAATAGATCTATCAAATATATATCTCACATAGACCTATTACAGCCTGGATAGTTGTTGGTCCCTCAAATTCATTTCAACATTTAAGCAGATACCTGAGTGCCCGGGCACCTGTCTTTCTTTTTCTACGATAGGTGTACTTGGGTATGTATCACAGTATGAGCTAGAATCAAAGAGTCAGCAGAGGAGCAGCAGACTGGGTAGTGAATCTAATAATCAGTAGTAATATGGTCTCTTCAGGCTCCAATTTCCTCTATTGTACCAGTCTGAATGCACCTGATGAAGGAAACTCACTTATCACACTAAATCACCAGCCAGAGGGTCAGGGACGCGACAGCCAGGCCTCAAGGCCCTTTCTCATCCTCTATAAATCACACCTTGAACATTATCATCAGACTCACGCACGGGCACAGACACGTCATTACTGCATGTGGTCAGATTTCCGGGCTGGGTCTCTCATCGTGACTTTCTGGTGTGAAATCCTGAGATTTACTTAAGGATCCCTTATGCCGTACAAGGATTTCAATTCAGATTCGGTGATCTTCTTAGATTTTTTTACTTTCACACTCCAGTAACCAATAACATTAGCTATGGTTTAACAAGACTCCCCACCCCCACCATTGAACCCCACACCCCCCACCCCAGGGCATCCGCTGGTGCAGAGCGACCCCCCCCCCCCCCCCCACGCCCCTTTTTTCCTCCGCTTGGTCTACTCTAAGCCACATAATAGAGGGTGGGAGGTGGGGTGTTTATGGTTTATGAGGACATCAGCCCTTATCAGCTTAGTCAAAGCCAAGGAGGGGGAGGGTAGGGGGGGGATATATGAGTTGTAAACTGCACAAACAAGATGTTCTTCCCTATGAGAGAGAGAGATATATAGAGAGGGATCAGATTTCAACTAATCCTGTGATAGAGGATGCCACAAGAAGAGGTTTAAACAGGATGGGTCTCAATCAGAAAGGGAGTGAGTGACCACTGGGGTCAAAGTTTATAGCGAGACATTCTTTGTTTATGAACGGACCACAAACGTATTCAATGTGGTCCCCTTGCTACTTGCTATTGTACATGTTTGTCAAGAATGTATGTTGGTCCTCACACATGAGAGGAAGTTGAGAATGGCCAGTATATATATATATATATAGAACATTATTGTGTGGTCATTCTGAGAACATTTTGTCCAAATGCTGCAGAGAATGTATAACGAGAAAAAAAGAAAGAAGGAGACTTACAGTATATTGATTGGACTGAATTGCAAGTAGAGAAACGGTGTCAAGCTGTGCATACTAATAACATGGTTGTGAGGCTGCAGAGTCTTACAAACCAGTAGTCTGAGTGTAAGAACATTATGCTTCAATTCTTTTGATCGGAAGGGTCTGTCGATCATTCCCCACAGTGTTTACCCCACTAGTGTTGATTTACATTTGGTTGAGTAGTCAGTAGAATTCAACATTTATTCAATTCTAATTCAATATGTCACTGGATTTAGGTTAAAAGTTGATGTGGAAATAATGTTTAGTCAGCCATTTTCTGTCTAATAGGTACCTACTGTAGTGTACACCATCAGCCAAAAGCATGTTGATGTTGAATCACTGCTTTTCAACTATTCACATTTAAAAATGTGTCAGAGAAAGTATTACAACAGTGTTGTTGTACTCCATTCTGGTCTCAGTCTTTGTTGCATGGCATAGCCTTCCCCTATGAATTAATTATCAAAAAGAATTGACATGTGAATATAAAATGAGCAACAGCTGATAAAAATGTGGCCTCCATAATCTACATCACTCCAATTCAGCCTTGATACTGTAAGGGGTGAAGGCAATTTCTGACCTCAACCGCATAACTTCTGACCGCATCCACACAACTGCTTAGAGGCTTTAAATTGCTTCCCTTGTTTCCCGACACTGCTTCCCATCCTGTAGCATAGGGAAGCTTCTCCATTGTTTACCCTATATTCATTCAAATAAATGATTGCCACCACTGCAACAAATAATGTAATTATATATTTAAAGAAATATTTCTGCCGAGACGCGCTTTTAAATGGATAGACTTACATTTTAAATGGATAGGCTCAATAAATGGAAGTCTATGGGAACAGCTAGCATGTCATGGCGCTAACGCTAGTAGCAATCCATGCAAAAGTACTTTGCAGTAGCTCCAGTGATAGTTTGGTAAGAGGACAGATAAGACAAAGAAATATGATGGTAGATAAAGTAATAAACCTAATACACAAACTCAAGAACTGGATTGATTAATGATTTCATTGGCACATTCATAACAGCTGCTTTATAAAAACCAAGTGTAGGCTATTACTAGCCTGTGGCACAGTATGGTACACATCCCACTGACTAGGCTACTGAAAATAATGCCCCAAACAGAAGGCGTAGTATCGTGACGCAATCCCATCGTAGACAGCCCAGACATGCTTGGTTCTCTGTGTCACTCAGTCTCTTCAGTCTCCACTTGTCACGCTAATGTGATGTAAGCTATTTATCCGGCTCTCCCAGTCAACATAATGCCTTTTCGGGTCACAAAGGCTACACACAGCAGCTGACCTGTATATCAATAACACCAGCACACAACCATTCCTATAACGCATGCCAAAGCATTCAAGCTTAATGCTAGCCTAGGCTATACATAAATCCCGTAACCCTATGCATGCTCTACAGTCAGTAGCACAGTAGCACAGCTTCGCCCTAAGTCATAGCGGTTGACTCCTCTTTTTGGAAGCGTCAAGAATACCAGCGTGTTGGAATTTCCGTTCTATTACGTAGACTCCTCTAAGGGCAACACAAAGCAATGCTGTTTCGAAAAATAGAGTATCTGATTTTCTCAATCTATCTATCAGTGAAGTCATGACTCGAAGTATAGAATATCAAGCCTTTCAAGTTCTTGAAATGTCACTAACCAGGAATCTGAGTAACTGGTACGTGATAATATATATTTTTTTATGTATGAGCCAATTTCACTGCTAAAGATTTTGCTGGACTGGAGTGAGGTAATAATTTAAACCTATATACGGTCCATTCATGATTCATCTCGTATATGGTATTAACTGTCTCATCACCATGGAGACACAGTTCTTTGTTCACTTGAACTTTCTCTACTGATGATGCTCCCATTGGTTCTTACTGTTCCCACTCGCACATACAGTGAGCTCCGAAAGTCTTGGGACTGTGACAAATGTTTTGTTGTTTTGGCTCTGTACTGAAATGAAACAATGACGATGAGGTTAAAGGGCAGACTGTCAACTGTAATTTGCGAGTATTTAAAAAAAATCTAAATCGGGTGAACCAAAAGTATTGGGACAAATCCACTTATTCACTTAAGTTTAATATTTGGTCCCATATTCTTAGCACGCAATGATTACATCAAGCTTGTGACTCTACAAACTTGCTGGATGCATTTGCTGTTTGTTTTTGTTGTGTTTCAGATTATTTTGTGCCCAATAGAGATTAGTGTCAAATAATTTATTGTGCCATTTCGGAGTAAATGTTATTGTAAATAAGAATAGAGTGCTTCTTTATTCACTTGACCTTTCTCTTGGTTCTTACAGTTCCCACTCACAATTAACTCTGTAATCATGTCTATTAAATGTCGGACAGGGGGTAAATGGCTGTGCGGTACATTTTCTTCCACAGGGCTAATCACTGATAAGTGTAATGTGAACTGGGATGAACTTTCAATCCGGTAGTCACACACGCATGTACCCGCATGTGCACACACACGGACGACACACACACATGGACGCACACACGCATGCGCGGTCCAGATCAGTAACCCATGGGTATCGAGGTGTTGTATCGAGGTGTTGTATCGAGGTATTGACTTGAGGTATGGAAAGATTTCCATTATAAACCCAAACATGATTAATGAGCTTAAGGCAAAATGTCAAAAGGAGGACTGAACTCTCAGAGGAAAAAGGCACACAGCTCAATTACTTTAAGCCACCTCTGGTCTGAGAAGATAGCAGCTAAGTGGTCTCCATAGAATAGTATAGGATAGCAGTGACAAGCATCAGGCCCAAAACACAATAGACATCTTAACCCCTACACTCACCAGTAACTACGGGTTCATCCAACACAAATAACTAATCAGTAGCTAAGAATGACACATCAACAGATGGATCGGTGCTTCCAGACAGATATACTTTAGGTGCATAGTCCCAGACCACAATCAGGAAGAGTTATGTTGAAGACTAATACAAAAGTGTAAAGAAATAGGAACTTCAAAACTACAAAAATGTTGTCTAATGCATCATACATGTCTAGAATAGAAAGAATAGAAAATAAATACGTAATTTTTCCAAGAGGGGCCTTAAGTGATGTTATGAAAATATTGAACATTACTGTGCAATGAATCCCAGAGAGGGCGTCAATACCATTTACATTAGCCGGCTAAACCGAGACAAACAATAAACAGATGAATCTATGTCGAGGCTTCCGAGTGCCTAGTCCCATTCATTACATTATTGGATTAAAGGGAATGAATTCAACATTAGGCCACAGATTAACTTTGCATAAACCACAGAGAGAGAAAACCGTTTAACAGAATAATAAAATAAGCCACGAGCATTCTGCTTAATTATATTTAGTCCTTCAGAGGGGTTACATTCATTGGTGCGATGAATATCCATATCCATAACCTACAATAACATATGAGTCATTATCCTGGACCTGAAAATAACCAGGATACAAAATAAGAGTGGAAAACCATCTGCTGTAGCCACCTCATTCCTTTTTGAAGGAGGACTGTGTCATAACTGTGTGTGTGTTTGTGTGTGTGTGTGTATGTGTTCATATGTGAGCGTGCTTGTTCGTGTGTGCCTGCGTGTGTTCATATGTGAGCGTGCTTGTTCGTGTGTGTGCATACAGCATGTGGTTTCTTGCTTGTTTGTGAGAAAACGAACCTACTTAGCAGCCCGTGTCGCTACCATCCTCTCAAACGGGCCTTTCCTGCCAACTGTCCTATAAATCCTTCGCTCCATTGTCTGTCTCACAAATGAGCGCAGCAGTGGATGGATGGAGGCAAGCAGAGGAGAGAAGCTCTCAGTCGGAGAGGCGGAGGAGTAAAGCCTAATTCCCTGACGGAGAGGAGCAGGACGGTAGCATCCTGCAAATACGCTGCCATTGAAGACGCCTCCCCGCAGCGCAGAGAGAGTAGATTCGCCGAGGGGTTGACGCTACACACACACAGATGGAGAGGCATACGCACACACACACACATACACACAGCGGACAGGGGAAGGTCTAATCTCTTAAGCCCTCCTCCTGTCTCACTCACTATCAGAGAGATATACACATTCTCTCTCTATAGTCATGCCCCACGCTGGGGTCCAGACCATGAGACTTTGAGAGGCAGCACCTCAAGTGCAGAAGCACCTTTTTCAATTTGTCGTCTGCCTCCTCCTTCTCCTCATCATCATCATGCTCGCTGTGACACAAGCCCACGGGGACATTGTTTTGACTGAAGATGACACTTGAGTACAAGTATAAATCCAAGAGTTTAAGACTTGAATGATAAATTATAAACTGGTTTTGCATGAAGAACAAGACTCAGCACCTTGTGAACATCCTTACCACACTGAAGCATTTCGCAAAACCCGCAATAACATCTGCATGTGACAAATAAAATGTGATTTGAAACATGAGGATGTGAAAGATGATTCAATGAATATGGGTATGTCACTAAAGCACTGCCATTAATCCTGTCACACCCTGACCTTAGTTATCTTTGTTTTCTTTATTATTTTGGTTAGGTCAGGGTGTGACGAGGGTGGTATGTGTTTTTGGCTTGTCTAGGATTTTTTTGTATATCTATGGGGTTTTGGTATTGTCTAGGTAAATGTAGGTCTACGGTGGCCTGAATTGGTTCCCAATCAGAGACAGCTGTTTATCGTTGTCTCTGATTGGGGATCCTATTTAGGTTGCCATTTTCATTTTGGTTTTATGGGTTATTGTCTATGTGGAGTTGCCTGTCAGTACTCGTGGCGCATAGCGTCACGGTCGTTTCTGTATAGTTTGTTCAGTGTTTATTCGTCATTAAAAGCAGTATGTATTCTTATCACACTGCGCCCTGGTCTCGTCATTATGACGAACGTGACAAAGCCTTTCTCCCTGGGTTGTTCTAATTCAATGCCTACATAGTCTGTCAAACATATTCAGGGGTAAAGTATTCCCTTCATCCCATACCAGTTTTCTTTCGGGAGAGTGTGCCCCAAGTGGATCTTCCTATTCTGGATTGCTCTTTACAACTCTCCGTGGCAAGACACTTAAGGTGGAAACGGAACTGTGAAGCTAGCTTGATTATTAATTCACGAATGAGCTCCATTAAGTTTCTAATTTCACAAACATTAGATGAAGATGGACTTCAATTGAAAAAGAATACAAGGTGGTGTAGCCCGGAAACACCAAGCTAATTAGATGTAGCCTTTGCTCTCCATTGGGGACATAATCCAGTCACCATTTATGGCAAAGTGCTGGGCAAGAGCGGCAAGCATTTGTAAGACGATAGATAAGTAGATATTGGACGGGGTTTTGTCTTTTCGACATAGCCGCCTTGTCTGGAGTGTGGCGAGACTTGCATTACTACAGTACTGAATGCATTACTCATAGCAATTTATCATTTAAATGTAACACCTTACCAGATTACTCTGCCATGGTGATAAATAGTGCAATCAGTCTAAAGATAAGAACTTTCTGTGTGTTCTGAGATGATACACACACACGCACACACACACACACACACACACACACATAGAAAGAGAGCAGAGAAAAACAAGCGGGGCTTGGGATTGATTGGATTTCATGGGCGGCGTAATCATGCAGAAAACCATGTTGTTTCTCTCTGTCTGTGTGTCCCATATGCATCCATCTTAACTGAACAACCACACACACACACACACACACAAACACACACACACACACACACAAACACGAACACACATCATCCATCTTACTGGGCAATTTATGCCCTGCCGACCATGCCAACACCGTGAGAAGAGGAAATGGACCTTAATTGATCTAAGCTCATTCCAGAAGCCTTAAAACATGTCAGGAAGGAACCGCAGTGACACAGACTATCCTGCAATGGTTTGGAGGGAGAAGAGGAACATCATTGCTTGTCATTCATGTTGCATTGTATAAGTATGTCGATTAACCACAGTATTGTCATTAGTCGTCCACCCCAAAAAAAAAAAACATGAGTAACCAGTAACCATCTCACTGGTCTCTCACAGGAAAATGGAACTCAGTAAAAGTGCATCAATCAAAGCCACCAACGGATATCTAACATAGTTCACCAAATATTTATTTAGTTCACCAAATATCATACTTGAAAAGCTAATGAGGTCAAGAAGAGAGTCAAAGGCGTTCCCTGAGACTACATAGTGAACACTCATGTTATTTAGCTAAGGTTCCCATTAGTGGCCATTACACACTGTAGTACCATAATAGCTGAGCATAGGGTTTTTGTTGTGTGTAGTTTATGCTGCGCACACACACACACACACACACACAAACACACACCGAGACATGCACGCACACACACCCCCACATGAACACCCCCACATGCACACACACACACACACATGTACACACACACCCCCACATGCACAAACACACACCAGGACATGCACATACACAGCTCTGAGGTAGTTCTCCTCTATGTGATTGACTCCCGTCTTCTGACTCAGCACTATAGTCTTTCCACTGAACACATTTCCTCCCTGTAGTCCACACACAGGGCACGCACATGCACAAACATACACACACACACACGCAAACACACACCCACAAACACTGATACGAATACAAGAGGATCATGAGAAAACACTGAATGGGAAACCAAGAGTCCGACGTTCTCTATCAACCCCACTCATCTGACCACAAGAGCATCAGGTTATGTGGCCATGAACACAGCTACAGTACAATGTACAACATTGACAGTATATTTTGTATGGAAGCTACCTTAGCCTCATTTTAGATGCCCAGAAAATGCTGAGCCTAACATTCTACATTCTCATGTGTCTCACCTGGAGATTCTTGGTAAGACTACTGGACACGATGGGAGCTCCAAACCACAAGGTACAACACAGAACATAGGGGCTTCGGATTCTCCAGAGGGGATTACAACACAGAGGTTATTGGGGCCCACACAGCCACGTTCTGTCACTTCAACAGAGTACTGTATCTTACACTTGATTGTGTTTTCCTCGTCAATCTCTCTTTCTAAAGTAGCCAAATCCAACCAGATTGAACTGACTTGACTGTTATACCACTTGGCGGTGGCACAGTGTGTATGTGCGTGTGTGTGTCTGTACGTGAAGGGGAAGCATACTGGGGATATCTAAATATAACTATAAAGTCAAGTTACTATCAGGTCAGGAACCACATTGCCCCAAACACTTGCCTCCATCCATTAATCCTTAAGAGTCTAAACTGGGGGGGGGGGGGTTCTACTAAGCTAACATATGGAATTGTTTTAAGATGGTTTGGGGTCCCTAAGAAATGTCCTTGTTTTTAAAAGAAAGGCTAACTTTTTCTCCAATTTAAATAATATTAAATTGATAATAAATACAGTGTAGACATTGTTAATGTTGTGAATGACTATTGTAGCTGGAAATGGCAGATTTTTAATGGAATATCTACATAGGCCCATTATCAGCAACCATCACTCCTGTGTTCCAATGGCACGTTGTGTTAGCTAATCCCAGGTTAACATTTTGAAAGGCTAATTGATCATTAGAAAACCCTTTTGCAATTATGTTAACACAGCTGAAAACTGCCGTGCTAATGAAAGAAGCAATAAATCTGGCCTTCTTTAGACTGGTTGAGTATCTGGAGCATCAGCATTTGTGGGTTAGATTACAGGCTCAAAATGGCCAGAAACAAAGAACTTTCTTCTGAAACTCATCAGTATATTCTTGTTCTGAGAAATGAAGGCTATTCCATGTGAGAAATTGGCAAGAAACTGAAGATCTCGTACAACGCTGTGTACTACTCCCTTTACAGAACAGTGCAAGTTGGCTCTAACCAGAATAGAAAGAGTAGTGGGAGGCCCCGGTGCACAACTGAGCAATAGGACAAGTACATTAGAGTGTCTAGTTTGAGAAACAGATGCCTCATGAGTCCTCAACTGGCAGCTTCATCAAAAAGTACCCGCAAAACACCAGTCTCAAAGTCAACAGTAAAGAGGCGACCCCGGGTTGATGGCTTTTTCTTTGCAACTCTGCCTAGAAGGCCAGCATCACCAGTTGCCTCTTCACTGTTGACTTTGAGACTGCTGTTTTGCGAGTACTATTGAATGAAGCTGCCAGTTGAGGACTTGTGAGTCGTCTGTTTCTCAAACTAGACACTGTAATGTACTTGTCCTCTTGCTCAGTTGTACACCGGGGCCTCCCACTCTTTCTATTCTGGTTAGAGACAGATTTTCGGGATGTCTCATGATTCCACCCCCTTCCACCCCAGATGCAGATTTCTTTAGGGGGATTTTTGTATTTTGCTAATTGTATTTCCACAGGGGAGCGGACATCGGCTGTATTTTTTTTTTTTTTTACGTTTTTTTATTTAACCAGTAAAGAACAAATTCTTATATACAATGGCAGCCTAGGAACAGTGGGTTAACTGCCTTGTTCAGGGGCAGAATGACAGATTTTTACCTTGTCAGCTCAGGGATTTGATCTGGCAACATTTCGGTTACTGGCCCAATACTCTAACCACTAGGCTACCTGCCACCCCTATGTATTTAAGGCAATCAGGTCAATTAATCAGAGTGTATACATGCAGGTAGTTCATTTTTTAAATTGAAACCTGAATAATTGTGTTGCTGTTAATAATAAAACGCTGGGCCTCAGCTCTCAGACAAGAGAGGCTTGAATTGAGCCTAAGCCAAAAGCAGGAAAACTACCCATGATTGCCAAGCTTTGACCACTGGGATCTGTAGGGCTCAAAGCTGCCTCTTTTGCTTCCTAAACAGTCTGTCTGGTGCCATACGTGTACAGCCCTGTGTGGCTTAGTTGGTGAGAGTCTGGCACCAGCTACACCAATGTCAATACAAATTATGTATTAGCCTCTTTTGGCGTAACAACAACCTTAGAAAAAAGGGATCCAAAAGGGATCCAAAAGGCTACTTCGGCTGTCCCCATTGGGTAACTTTTTTGGCGGAACCAAAAAGGGATCTCCACAGGATTCTCTTATTGGGACAGCCGAAGAACCCTATATGGCTTGAGATAGCACTTTCTTTTTAAGAGTGCCGTCTGTCTGCTAGCATACAAGTACAACAATACTACCACGCAGCCAACCCTAGCCGTATACCCCATGACCCCCATCATTATACGGGCATTGTCGCACTCCCAGAGAATAACAACAACAATCAGTAAACAACAATGTGGTTATTATGATGTGGGCGTGCCCCAAGGGTCAATACTGGGGCCCCTCCTGTTCAGCCTGTACATTAATGATCTGCCTTCTGTTTGTACTGGGTCTGAAGTTCAAATGTATGCAGATGATACAGTGATATATGTGCATGCAAAGAGCAAACAACAAGCTGCACAAGAACTCACTACTGTAATGGTCCAGGTTACAAAGTGGCTCAGTGACTCGTGTTTGCATCTCAATGTGAAAAAAACTGTTTGCATGTTCTTCACAAAGAGGGCAACAGATGCTACTGAGCCAGATGTCTATGTGTCAGGGGAGAAGCTCCAGGTGGTATCCGATTTTAAGTACCTTGACATCATACTTGATTCCAACCTCTCTTTTAAAAAGCATGTGAAAAAGGTAATTCAAATAACCAAATTCAACCTAGCTAATTTCCGATTTATACGAAATTGTTTGACTACAGAGGTAGCAAAACTGTACTTCAAATCTATGATACTCCCCCACTTAACATACTGCTTGACTAGTTGGGCCCAAGCTTGCTGTACAACATTAAAACCTATTCAGTCTGTCTACAAACAGGCTCTCAAAGTGCTTGATAGGAAGCCCAATAGCCATCATCATTGTCACATCCTTAGAAAGCATGAGCTCTTGAGTTGGGAAAATCTTGTGCAATACACCGACGCATGTCTTGTATTCAAGATCCTCAATGGCCTGGCTCCCCCTCCACTCAATATTTTTGTTAAACAGAAAACCCAGACATATGGCAGCAGATCCACAAGGTCTGCCATGAGAGGTATAGTTAGTATAGTATACTGTATAGTTCCCCTAAGGAAAAGCACCTTTAGTAAATCTGCATTCTCTGTGAGAGCTTCCCATGTCTGAAATACACTGCCATCAGACACACATAACTGCACCACATATCACACTTTCACAAAATGCTTGAAGACATGGCTAAAGGTCAATCAGATTTGTGAACATGGTCCCTAGCTGTGTGTTGCCACTCTCCATGTTGTCTGTTGTCTGTAGCTTGTGAGGTGTGGAAACACTTTGTTGCTTTTATGAATTTTGACTTGCTGCTTTTTGTTCTATGCTGCTCTGTCTGTATGCTACGTCTTGCTTGTCCTATGTTGCTCTGTCTGTATGCTATGTCTTGCTTGTCCTATGTTGCTATGTCTTGCTTGTTCTATGTTGCTATTGTCTATATTGTAATTGTTTTTAATAACCTGCCCAGGGACTGCGGTTGAAAATTAGCTGGCTGGCTAAAACCGGCACTTTTACTGAAACGTTGATTAATGTGCACTGTCCCTGTAAAAATAAAAAATTTACTCAAACTCATGGTACAGGGCTTAAGCCAAATCCATCCGAACCAACACAGAACCCGCCAGGATGAGCTAAATCAGCCAAATCCATCTGAATCAACACAGAACCCGCCAGGATGAGCTAAATCAGCCAAATCCATCCGAATCAACACAGAACCCGCCAGGATGAGCTAAATCAGCCAAATCCATCCGAATCAACACAGAACCCGCCAGGATGAGCTAAATCAGCCAAATCGTAGACGGAATCTTCTCCCTGTCTGTCTCAGAGGTTGAACCAGGGTTCATCTGGTGTCAGTGAAGTAAGGTGGCGTGCAAACACAGACTGTCATCCCTTCTACCAAAGTGCTGTCTGTGCATTATTTTTTTAAATGATTCTAAAGCTAGAGGTTATAATTGGATTCGTTTCTGCATGGAAGGAGAGAAAAAAACACCCATTCATAATATTCTGAATAATATTAAAAAAACTAAATAAACCTGACCTATTATACAGGAGGAAACGTCTGAAATCCAGATTAACATATTCAGGGTCGTACCTCAAAGGCTTATCATCACCGTCAACAGTGAATGGGTAATAATATTCACAGTACATTTTTGTTGATTTGAAATGAAGTGTGTCCTTGAACATTAATGTGACCTACTGTAGTAACCAAACAAGTTCCCTATTCCTCTTTTACACATGGGTGCTTTCTCATGAATTTTTCAAGGGGCAGAAAGAGAATAGAAAATGGGCCTAACCCAAGGGACACAAGTGAGAACCATTTCCCTGCCTGCTGCTATTCACTCATGGCTAATCAAATAACAGCACTTTATTCACGCATACAAACTCATTATAAAAGGTCACTACAGTACGACACATAATGCCTGAGGCCCAAATGGCACCCTATTCCATATATAGTGCACTACTTGTTGTATGTTTACAGAGGTGAAATTAAATCAAATCAAATCCAGTTTTATTGGTCGCATACACATATTTAGCGGGTGTAGCGAAATGCTTGTGTTCCTAGCGCCAACAGTGCAGTAATATCTGACAATACACAACAATACACACAAATCTAAAGAAGTAAAAGATTGGAATGAAGAAATATAGAAAAAATATTAGGATGCGCAATATCGGAGTCTGGAGTATAGAACACGTAAGAAGGAACTAAAGCCATTGAATTCTACCGTGCTGATATACCGTGCATTATAGGGAAATAATACATACTCTAGAATGCCCTTCAAGCCAATTAGAAACTAGTATATAACATGGTATAGATATATACTGTATATGATGGGATGTATAGACATTATGGACAGTATGTAGATAGAATATGTAGTATATCTGAAGAATAGTATATGTACAGCTATAGTTAAATAGGATAGGCCTTGACTAGACAGTATATACTTGTTAGAAACATTATGATTAAATGACTGAACAATATTCTCATTTTAAATGGAACTGTAACTAAGTAAACTTATACTCTGTTTTATTATATCTGATTAACAATATGAGTTCCTAAGAAGGGATTGTGTGACACGGACAAGGAGTAATTAAAGTTAATGAACACCATTCCAACTAGGCAGAAACGAATGGGTTGTGGATTAAGTAAACAGATAAGGTAGTTAACCTATGGTTGAACAGACGAAACTTAGCTCTGGGGTGGTTTATATAAGGCAGTGAGTGCATTCCTAGGTTTTCTGTTAATTAGAACTGTCAGCTAAGTGGTGATTGATAATGGTGAGGGGTCTAAAGTTAATTCAGTTAGGTTGTGTGACCTGTGAGTGTGTGAGTGAGTTGGAATGAATTTTTAAACTCACTTGATTCTAGGTCGGGAGGAGAGGATTCATTCTAGAAGCAATGAAATTACATCATGTTATTGTATATAAACTGTTGCTCGTGGTAACGTGGCAGCGCGCTCCGAGAATAAATTATGTTACCTATTATTGATAAGACTGGTCTCCGTCTATTTTATGCAAACAAGAATCTTACAAATTCTCATAAAATAGATTAAGGGAATTCAATTAATGAAAACATATTGGTATAATTAAATTACAGTAACAATACTGTACATACTGTATGAAGTGGGTAAAACAGTATGACAACATTATTAAAGTGACCAGCGTTCTATGTCTGTGTGCACAGGAAGCAGCCTCTATGGTGCAGGGTTGAATAACAGGGAGGAGACCGGCTAGTGGTGACTATTTAACAGTCTGATGGCCTCGAGATAGAAGCTGTTTTAGACGCTGTCTCCTGAAGTCCACGATCAACTCCATCATTGTGTGCTGAAATAGCACTGGGCCGGATTCAAACCCGCTAGACCACCGTAGTGCACTACTTTGGGCCCTTGGTCAAAAGTAGTGCACTCAATAGGGAATAGGGCGCCATTTTGGAAGTAACCCATATGGTGATACTGTGGCAGCGCATTCGGACCCTCAGGAGGTGCAAAATGCTCTCTACAGGTGACGTTTTAAACCTGGATTGAAAACACATCACCCCTCTATGGCTCTGTATTCTATGCACTGTATATACAGTGAGTGCATATAAACTGTAAGGCAGACTTACACATAACCTACATATGATAATGAACAAGGATGCAACCCCTAAAGCAAAGTAGGGTATACTGGGCTACTGGGCACATAGGACAATGCATTTACTTTATCTTACATGAATAATACTTATTCATATATATATATATGACCATTTTAATAAAACAGACAAAAAAAATAAGACAAAACACTAACTTAAACATATTTAGGGAGGCATTCCCCAAATAATTTAAGTGTGGAATCAATAGCTCAAGAGCAAACATAAAGTACAAATGACCTTACATAAATACACACACGGAGAGGGAGGGAAGAAGAAAAAACACTGAGACACAGACTGTGTGCTATTCCCCCCTCGTTACACACACACACACACACACACACACACACACACACACACACACTACAGAGAAACAAAGACCAACACACAAGGGTTGTGCTCAATTCAGAATTTTGGAATTGACTCCCATTCAACTCCTGAGTTGAAATCCAAATTTAATTGACCGCACCCCACAGGACGTATAATTTTTTATTTGAGTGACAGGAAGTAGAATTTAATGCAGTGTGGCTAGCTGTTCCACTAGAGATTCTAGGTTCGAGTTCAGGCTATTTTCCACCATAATTTGCAAATAAATTCATAAAAAATCCCACAATGTGATTTTCTGGATTTTTTTCCCTCATTTTGTCTGTCATAGTTGAAGTGTCCCTATGATGAAAATTACAGGCCTGTCTCATCTTTTCAAGTGGGAGAACTTGCACAATTGGTGGCTGACTAAATACTTTTTTGCCCCACTGTAAGTGATTCATGAAATATAATAACAGTTGTGGTTTTTTAACATTCATTTTAAGAGTTTTTCCTGAAAATATTTTATATACAGTGCCTTGCGAAAGTATTCGGCCCCCTTGAACTTTGCGACCTTTTGCCACATTTCAGGCTTCAAACATAAAGATATAAAACTGTATTTTTTTGTGAAGAATCAACAACAAGTGGGACACAATCATGAAGTGGAACGACATTTATTGGATATTTCAAACTTTTTTAACAAATCAAAAACTGAAAAATTGGGCGTGCAAAATTATTCAGCCCCCTTAAGTTAATACTTTGTAGCGCCACCTTTTGCTGCGATTACAACTGTAAGTCGCTTGGGGTATGTCTCTATCAGTTTTGCACATCGAGAGACTGAATTTTTTTCCCATTCCTCCTTGCAAAACAGCTCGAGCTCAGTGAGGTTGGATGGAGAGCATTTGTTTGCCACTGGTGAATCTGAGGCAAACCTGTGGCAACAGTATTTACCTGTGGCGTTGGAAGAGACATTGGTGCACTCACTCATAACACATTTTTTGAGTGACAAATTAGTGTATCTTCTTCAAGATTGATAAGGTAAGCAAATGCATGGATTATTCTCATAAATGTAGCCCATACATTCATTATTTGTAACAATTCGATATGTCATTGCTTTAAAGTAGTAGCTAGCTCATCTTGATCATATGTTGTTCCTTCTGTCTTTCTAGAAGCAATCAGTTACAAAGCAAAAATACAGATTAACGCCTCCAATCCAACTGAGGACAGAGAAATGTGTGTGCACCAGGTCAAGGATTCTTGCGTGCATGGCTTTGAGATGTATGTTAATAATAATTCATTCTGGAAAAATAATATGAAGTCAATAACTCAATTGTGTGTTGCTTTTCTTCCACTCAAGCCGTATCCACCCGAGTCAGGAATAAAATACAACTAGTAGACAGCTGTCTTTTAATTATGAAGTCCCCAGTCTAGATTTAAGATCATAATTAGCCGATTCATTTGGATCAATTCTGTATACTGTGGCTCTCTAGGAACAGTTGACCACACATTTAGATTTAGTAGGCCTAAGTCCCTGTTGATGCTAGCTAAATAATTTGTTTATAGCATTTATACAAGGCAGAAACATTGTTTCCTTGCTGAAAAATATATAGAGTGCCAGATTCAGCGAGAAGCATAGCAAAATCAAGGCAACTTTGTAACAGTTGACCCCTTTTTTCCAAAGCCAAACCCACCCATTAGCTACGGAGTCCACTTTTAAGACGCCAAAATAGAAAATGTTCTCAGTAATTGTTTTCAGTATCCTAATTTTATTTTTGCATTCAACAAGATTTAGCTGAAGGACTTCCACAGGGCCACCATCTCCAAAGTTCACTCAAAAAGGCTATAGTTCTGAAATGGGTTTGATTTTGTTTTTGGTTCTTTTTATTATTTAAATTTTGTTAACTATCTTTTCAAATTCCATTGGTTGAAAGCTACTGCTCAGTTGTCACTTGGCTCATGTAAATTCTGTAGTTGCCCATTTAAACATCCCCATAGTGTACACATTTCTCTCATGTAAATGTTGTAGCTACATAAAAATATAAAAGAATCTATTTATTTGGGAAATAGCCAGTGTTTGCTCTATTCTTTAGCATGCTGATGATTTCAATTTGTATTAGTTTTATTTATATCTGTTAAGACATTGAATACATGTTGTTTAGGATATTTACTACATTTATGTTTAGCTTTTTCCGTGAGAAGCAAGTTCATTTAAAGGTATATGTGATCTGGTTGATGTATTTCACGTTGTTAACACACACTAACCAAAAAAACTGATCTCATTTGCACATTCATACTGAGTTTGCAGCAAATTTGCAAACCGTAGAATGTTTGGCAGAATTGTTTACCAGACGATCAGTAGTCGCAGCAAATTTGCCGCAACGGTTTGCCACAAAACTCATTTGCATGTGAAAATATATGCGGAAAACTGCCAGAAGACAGTTTTTTTCAGTAATTGATGTTTTATGTACAAGACGTATATTTGTATAGACTACACTTAATATGGAATAGAAGAGGCATTTGAATTTAATTGAATTTGACTAAAGTAAATGATATTTCCTTTAATTCAAATTCCAATTGTAATTCTGTATTATATTCTCTATAAAATTCAATAATTTAATTGGAATTTATGAGGCATATTCAATTCTGAATTGAGCACAACCCTGACACATACACACACCCACTACAGACACATCCCTTCTACGGTGAGGCACAGCAGTATTGAGACAGACCGCTCAGGTCCACTGTGAGCATCTGATAATGAGACCCCTTCTGCAGAGCACAGGCCACAAACCTGCAGGCTGGTGCTGTACTGCAGCACAAACATACACAAAACAGACACACAGACACAGAGAGAGGCATCCAGTCAGCTCCCTACCATCCTCTATCCTCCGCTAGCCCTCTATCATCTCATCCCACCTCAACAGACACTACACGCACACATTGAACCAGCCGTCCCACCTCCCTCACACACACACACACACCCCAGAGGCTTCACACAGACACCTCCGACTGTGTGGCCAGGATGATATCCCTCTTACTAAGCCCGGTTACCCTGGTAGAGCTGGAGAGCTGCAACGGAGGACATACAGTATACTACATCATTGGTTTCCTTCCCACTGGCCCTGAACTCTCTGTTGTCTGTGTCATATCCTGTATGTGCTACTCTGAGGTCATTACAGAGGGCATCTACAGTGTGTGGTGGCCTGTCTGCCTCTCCTTTGACTGAGGTCCCCAAATATAGGTCAGGGTTGTCATTAGACTGACTGATCTGTGTCAAAGCCTACCCATAACAATAGTGCTCAATTTCTGTGGGGGGAAACGTGCAGGAATAAGCACAATGGCTTAAGTAAAAGCTTGGTCAATGTACCATAAAATCTCAGGAAAGAATAGACTGTTCAGGTTTTTTTCTTCCCCCCCCAACTTGATACCTTTTCTAGGGTGTACAGGAGAAGAGGTGTTTAGAAAAACACTGGGCCTCGTTGTGTATGGTTAACTGCAGTCCTGAGAAGCCTGGGAAGCGGTGGTTAAATAGGGCAATGTTCACGCTCAGTGAATAACGTAAAGCTGACCAAGAAATGAAACGGGTCTGCTGGAAATATACGGCTAAAGAGAAACTAAAACAACGTCGAGAGCCTGTGTGGGCAGTGCACTGTGATATGGAATAGCGAACGTGTTTAGAGGATTGGTGTCTGTGGAATAACATTCATATGGTCATATATACTTAGCCCGATGATATGAGTACACACGAAGACACACACACACACACACCGTCAGGCTGAGAGGATTGAGCAACGAGCGGCTCTTAGGGCCTTCTGGCGATCTCTAAGATATGAGTGTTTTTCTCGAGTGGAAAAATAGGTTGGACACAATTAGCAAACAAGGTCAGAGCCTGGACCCAGGACCCATTTGTTCCTTCTACTGCGCCACATTATAATAACAGATCTGGGAAACACACACACACACACAGGCATGGACACACACACACACACACAGCCACACAAACTGAAGAGAAGGCAACCTACACTGACTACTATATACAGGTCAAGAAAAAAAAACTAAAGCAAAACGTTTTCCCTCATCTCTTACAAAAAAAGCAACATCTCTCCTCTGACCTATTCCTCTTCATTTTAGCCATCTGATCAGAATAACTCTATTTGAGTATGCCAGCAGGTGAGAAAGGCACTCGGAGCACCAGGCCATAGAAGAGACACAGGACTGTAGATCAAAATGACTGAAATCCTATCCTGTACACTTATCAGGCCTAACACTTATCTACCCCGCATCGAACGCTGCCTAAATTGCCTTTGTTTCTTGTGCTTTGTCAGGCTGGGAGACGCAGCAACTTGAATGTGTGTGTGTGTGCATTAAGTGTGAGCAGTAAATGCTTGTCAGCTAAAGAGGAGAGCCACTCTATCCCTGCAGTAGAGTGGCCCTTTCCATTAGAAAGCCTAGAATCTTGACAGATTCAGCATCGGGTATAAAACACATACTGTAAGCCATAATATATAGACTGCATAAGATGAATACTCCTCTGTGAAGTGTGAGACTACAATAAACCAGTCAATAAATCAACCAATAACTCACGTTTACATTATAATTCTGTACTGTAAATGTGATGCATAGCAGAGGCATGACTGAGTTTACAATATTGATCGATGATAGTCTTCCATCCGTACTATGTTAACTGTAATAATCCCTAAGAAGCTGTAAGCCTGTCTGGTCTCATCCAGTTGCCTGCATCTGATGGTAACCTTGCTCTCTGTCTGCTTTGTGATATCCTGTTGTTGATTTCCTGTCCTGTGCACACAGAAGAAATACACAACACACACAGACAGACAGGGAGCAGACACACACACACACACAGACGCATGCACACACACAAACACAGACACACATGCATGCACACACACATACACACACACACACACACACACACACACACACACACACACACACACACACACAAACACAAACACACACTGGCTGGCCATCTCCCAAACAGTAGATATTCTAAAGCTCAATCTACATTTAAACCTCTAACTATAAATTAAACCAACTCCAACTTAATGAATCCTACAGTTAATGGTATTCCCAAATGGGGATAAATAAGGAGAAACCCTTAAAAACGGTCAAAAGCACACCAATAAATAAACAACAACAAAGAGTGAAGCACAAACAAGCTCCTTTGTAGCCCTCCTAAGAGCTTCCAGTTGGTGGATTTTTAGTTGTTTAGCCTATTTTTTGGGGGGGGGGGGGGCCGGAAAGACATTTCTGTTTCTGTTTCTGAGGTTGTTGTTACAGTTTTTTATTTTGGGACACAATGGTGAAAGAGCGACCGTATTCCTCCTCAAGTCTTTGAGTGAACAAGACAAAGGCAGCCTTGTGATTGTATTAACTACTGTATGAGTTTGTGACAGGTCCTGAACAACTAATCAAATGGCCACCGGACTATTACATTTCCATGGTGAGTGTCCACCATATTGTTTTCAACTGTCAAGTCTTTCCCAATCAGTGCAGATTAACAGAAGGAGACGAGGAGAGGGCATATCTTTAGGCAAAAGAGACAGAGCCCTGTTCTTGGGCTGTTTCTTCCCACTGCTGACACATCGCCTCAATACAACTCCCTCTTTAAAAACTGTGTGCGTCCAGACTGGCAATGAGCAATGAGCAATGAGCTCTGACTGGGCCCAGGGCTCTGAGGCCTGAGTCACCATCCGCTGGCTGTTTCTGGCCCAGTCACAGTGTCGGCATCATGGCTCGCCCATACTAAGCAGGTGTCTTGTTAGAACAAATGCCTAAAAAAAAACATTAATTTGCTTGTCTCCCTCTACAGCGCTGTTCTGACCCACACAGCAATATTACGTCTTAAGATAGATGTTAAGAGAGACAAGTACTGTGATAATTGTCACACCCTGATCTATTGCACCTGTCTTTGTGATTGTCTCCACCCCCCACCAGGTGTCTCCCATCTTCCCTCATTATCCCCTGTGTATTTATACCTGTGTTCTCTGTTTGTCTGTTGCCAGTTTGTTTTGTTCGTCAAGCCTACCAGCGGTTTTCCCTTTGAGCCTGTCTTTTCTATAGTTCCTGGTTTCTAGTTTTTCACGGTTTTGACCATTCTGCCTGCCCTGAGCCTGCCTGCCGTCCTGTACCTTGTCCCACCACACTGGGTTATTGACCTCTGCCTGCCCTGACTGTGAAACTGCCTGCCGTTCTGTACCTTTTGGACTCTGACATGGATTACTGACCTCTGCCTGCCCTTGACCTGTCGTTTTGCCTGCACCCTGTTCCAGTAATTAACTTTTGTTATTTCGACACCTGCATCTGGGTCTTCCCTGAACCGTGATAATAATAGACTAAATAGCAACACAGTTCTGTATACGTGGTGATGTAATCTCAAATCCATCACCTACATCTTATGGCAGATTTACAGGAAACTTGTACATTTGTAAAGCTGATGTGAAATATATATCTTAAGCGCAGGTATTTTAACACGTGAAAACTAGCTCCCTTTCACCATACTGAAGAAAACTCCCACACTACATTTTTTTTAACATCCTGATTACAAATTTATATGACAGTATAATCGTCCAACAGTTTAGTTCCTGCAAGTGGAGCAGCTAACAGTATGGACTCATTTCTCAAATAAAACCTACGCAGCCTGAAATGAACCAAACATGCTGGCTGTACACTGACTGCATCCAAAAAGGCAAACTATTCACTGTATACTGTGGTGCACTACTTTGGTCCAGGGCCCATAGGGATTTGGTCAAAAGTAGTCCACTATATAGGGAATAAGGTGCCATTTGGGACACACACCCACTTTGTTCATTCACCATCGTCTTGATTCCTGCAGCTAAATAGAACAAAGCTAAAGTAGGGTACGGGATGTGTTGCACAATATGCTGCTTCACTACAGATAGATGGGGTTTCGGTTGAGTGCCCAAAGAAGGGTAGTTGTTCAAGTTATTTTGCATAGTTTCTGAAAGTCATGCTGTTTTGGCATGTTAATCACAGTTACAGAGATCAGTAGAAGGTAGAGAGTCATTGTGCACTGTTCTGTGAAATAATCATTTAGTTCACATCTGTTCGGGGGGGGGGGACATTTGATAATTCAAGATCTATCGATGCCAAACACATCAAAACCTATTAAAAGAGAATCCATGTGACGAGTTGTTTGCCAAAAGTGCAGGTCCCTGTGGTCTGCAGGGGTGTAGTTGTCTAAGCCATTGCCGCTGAAACACATGTAGTGTACAGCTGCAGCATGGGTTTGAATCCACCCCACTGCTGTTTCAACACACTCACTCTCCCTTATTTCCTCTTTTTCTATCTATCCTATCCAATAACATGAAAAAGTGCAGGTCCCCATATTGCCATTAGGATTATTCTCCTGTCCTAATGCTGTCCCAATGCTGTCCCAATGCTGTCCCGATGCTGTCCCGATGCTTTGTGGTATTAGAGAGACGCACCATTGGGAAATGAATAGATAATGTCAGAGGAGACCAACAGTCTGGTCTAGTCTCCAGCACACACACACACACACGCATAAGCATAAACACAACCACAAAAACAGACACACACACACACACACACAAACGTCTCCCCCCAAAAAAACACGGAATCGCAGACCAACATCAATCCATCCAGTGTCTGACCAACTGACTGAAACATCACATCATACCCCGCTCTGAAAAAAAGAATGTATTAATAAAATAAATATATTCCACCAACAGACGCTTGTATCCAAAGCAACTTACAGTACAGTGAGTCAGTGCATACTGTAGGCTACAGTACTGATACATGTTGATGAAAAATATGTTGTTTTGATTACAATTTGAGATGGGAAGGCAGACTGTTGGACGCCTCCCAAAGCACTCTAAAATGTGCTGGATGGTGATGCATAGCTGCAACATTATCACAGACCGGCTTGGTTATTAATGACTATGAGAGCTGTGTAATGGCAGTGAATGGAGGAGAGGTCGCAGTGAGGTGAGGCAGACAAGGGGGAGACAAGGGGGAGACGGGGGAATCCTAACCCTCCACCCTGCTGGTTGTTATCTCCCACACACAGCTCCACTCATGCTGCATACAGTCACACAGCAGGACCATACTGTGAGTAGGACGGACTGAGCAAAGGGCACCGCGTCACACACACACTCACACAAGCACCAACACAAACACACACACACTTGAACTCAATCAAAAACTCAAACATCTCAACGTCACCATGATAGTTCACTTAACCGGTTATCCGGTGTCCTGTCTGACTCATCGTTATAGAATCGTTGCATCTTAGAAAAGAAAGAAAGAAAACCATGAAACAATAGGCTCATCAAAGCAGATGTGAATTGGTGTCGCATGGCTGTAATATTAGCTGCTTCCTCGCCAGACAACGTTCGTTGCTAAGAACATTTTCAATTAATACATGAGCTGTAGTATCTGAGCAGCATGAATTAGCAGCATGAATTAGCAGAATTCAACAGAAGTTATTTTCGGTCGGTAAAACTAAAGCAAGGAAATTTGTTCAAAGCACTGCATCGTATTAACGTCAGTCGAACGGTCTTTGAACGATGAGGGTGGCACAGATGAACTGTATGGTGATATGGCAAATCTCTATTTCTCTCTTTCTTCCCCCTTTTTTTCTCTCTCAGATGCGGCAGGAACATTCAGGTACTGTCGTCTTATCAATAGCGATTTGTGAGGGTGTGCTATAGCATTACACAATGATGGGGTAAGATTACATCAGACAGCCGACCAGTCCTGGCCCAGATATGAAAGCATCCCTCTAGCTCAGGGATGGGCAACTTTGACCTCAACTAATCATGAGGGGCTGCAGTGGCTCACGGTCTAGGATAGAGAATGACCCATAATCGTTTGAGCAGATATATCGGGCCGATATTGGCCTTTTCTAGTCTATCGGCCCTTCTCTATCAGCTTTGCCGATAGTCCCTCTACATAGAAAAACTGCTGCTATGTTAGCCGCCGCTCACCGCCTGAGCCACGAGCACTGCACAATGCCGAGGAATGCATTGCTGGGAAAATCAGCAGCAGTAAGCTAGCTCATTCTCCAACAGAAAGGTACAGTATTGAGAAATGGATGAATTGACACAGTGACCAAAATCGAACTCCTGTTGCAAATATTAGTTGAGTTTAATTCACTAATAATAAGGCTTGTGTTGACGTGCCCGGCCCTGGACATGTATAAGCAATACGCAAGCTAGCTATCTAATCAGATTGCTATGTGACCTGTTAGAAAAGCTTACAATATCTAACCCTTTCATCTGTAGTGTTAGCTAGCTAGTTATATTAGTTCCTATGCTAGCTAGCTGTCTAGATAAACATGGTGCTAAGATGCCAACGTAGCTAGCTAACGTTACCTGGTTATCATTTTCAACATGCACCATTTTCCGGTAACGAGCCATCTGACTTGCGGTGTAACCACAGAGTTTAGCCAACGTAGCTAGCTAACGTTACCTGGTTATCATTTTCAACATGCACCATTTCCGGTAACGAGCCATCTGACTTGCGGTGTAACCACAGAGTTTCTAAACCTCTTTGGTGTAACGTTAGCTATTTACTGTTGTGCTTCTCTGATCAGCTGCAATCGTATTTGTAAATTGACAGTTGAATTAGATGATTGCCATAATAGGGAAAGAGGAAAGGGTTTTAAAATGCCTAAATAATAAGGCTCGTGCCTGCATGTTTATGAACCAAGAAAGCTGTAGATCAGCGCTCGCATATGTGTTCTCAGTTCTCAAACTGTGGGCGGATTTGAGTCATTCAGACAGAATGTGCATCGTGATAATAAAAAATAATTAAAAAAATCTTACCCTTGCCCTCCTTGTTAGATATTATGCACATTTATGGCTTAGTAGAAAATGTAATTGCCATTGAGCTAGGTAATATAGTAGTAAACAGCAGACAGCAAATTATTTGAGAGATGTGAAAGGGAGCAGAGTTACAGCCTCACTCTATCCAATAGTAACAGTAGGATCAAGTTACAACCTGCCCATTTCTTGACAGATAGCTGAACTAGCCAACTGGGTTGTTTCGAATTTTGTCCTGGCAGCTGAGTTGTTAACTTTTTCCAGATCACGGAAAATGGCAAATAATAATAGTTTCCTGCCTGTTTGGCCCTGTCCGGGGGTCTCATCGGATGGGGCCACAGTGTCTCCTTACCCCTCCTGTCTCAGCCTCCAGTATTTATGCTGCAGTAGTTTATGTGTCGGGGGGCTAGGGTCAGTGGGTTATATCTGGAGTACTTCTCCTGTCTTATCCGGTGTCCTGTGTGAATTTAAGTATGCTCTCTCTAATTCTCTCTTTCGCTCTTTCTTTCTCTCTCTCGGAAGACCTGAGCCCTAGGACCATGCCTCGGGACTACCTGGCATGAGGACTCCTTGCTGTCCCCAGTCCACCTGGCCATGCTGCTGCTCCAGTTTCAACTGTTCTGCCTGCGGCTATGGAACCCTGACCTGTTCACCGGACGTGCTACCTGTCCCAGACCTGCTGTTTTCAACTCTCTAGAGACAGCAGGAGCGGTAGAGATACTCTTAATGATCGGCTATGAAAAGCCAACTGACATTTAGTCCTGAGGTGCTGACTTGCTGCACCCTCGGCAACTTCTGTGATTATTATTATTGGACCATGCTAGTCATTTATGAACATTTGAACATCTTGGCCATGTTCTGTTATAATCTCCACCCGGCACATCCAGAAGAGGACTGGCCACCCCTCATAGCCTGGTTCCTGTCTAGGTTTCTTCCTAGGTTTTGGCCTTTCTAGGGAGTTTTTCCTAGCCACCGTGCTTCTACACCTGCATTGCTTGCTGTTTGGGGTTTTAGGCTGGGTTTCTGTACAGCACTTTGAGATATAAGCTGATGTAAGAAGGGCTATATAAATACATTTGATTTGATAAGCATCCTTGACAACAAATCATGATGTTACATTACATAAAACATTACATAAAACTGTCCTTCTTTAGACTAGTTGAGTATCTGGAGCATCAGCATTTGTGGGTTCGATTACATGCTCAAAATGGCTAGAAACAGAGACTTTCTTCTGAAACTTGTCAGTCTATTCCATGCGGGAAATTGCCAAGAAACTGAAGATCTTGTACAACGCTGTGTTCTCCCTTCACAGAACAACGCAAACTGCCTCTAACCAGAATAGAAAGAGGAGTGGGAGGCCCCACTTGCACAACTGAGCAAGAGGACAAGTACATTAGAGTGTCTAGATTGAGAAACAGACGCCTCACAAGTCCTCAACTGGCAGCTTCAATAAATAGTACCCACAAAACACCTGTCTCAACGTCAACAGTGAAGAGGTCACACCGGGATGCTGGCCTAGGCAGAGTTGCAAAGAAAAAGCCACATCTCAGACAGGCCAATAAAAATAAAATATAAGATGGGCAAAAGAACACAGATACTGGACAGAGTGTTATTGACAGACAAATCTAAGTTTGAGGTGTTTGGATCACAAAGAAGAACATTTGTGAGATGCAGAAAAAAATGAAAAGATGCTGGAGGAGTGCTTGACACCATCTGTCAAGCAATGTGATGGTTTGGGGGTGCTTTGGTGGTGGTAAAGTGGGAGATTTGTACACGGTAAGAGATATTGAAGAAGGAAGGCTTTCACTCCATTTTGCAACGCCATGCCATACCCTCTGGACGGCACTTAATTGGAGACAATTTCCACCTACAACAGGACAATGACCCAAAGCACAGCTCCAAACTATGCAAGAACGATTTAAGGAAGACGCAGTCAGCTGGTATTCTGTCTATAATAGAGTGGCCTGCACAGTCACTGGATCTCAACCTTATTGAGCTGTTCTGGGAGCAGCTTGACCATATGGTACGCAAGAAGTGCCCATCAAGCCAATCCAACTTGTGGGAGGTGCTTCAGGAAGCATGGGGTGAAATATCTTCAGATTTCCTCAACAAATTGACTAGAATACCAAAGGTCTGCAAAGCTGTAATTGCTGCAAGTGGAAGTTTGAAGGACACAATTATTATGTCAATTAAAAATCATTATTTATAACTTTGCAACCCATTTCATGTATGTTTCAAAGGAAAACAAGGAAATGTCTAAGTGACCCCAAACTTTTGAATGTTAGTGTATAAGGTTTATTAAACTTGTGAGGATCTCCATGCTCATTAGTTGGTAATTTAACATATGTGTTGCTACTTCACTCAATTCCGTTTTAAAAGGTCTCCCTTCCTAACTGCTTTACATTCACTGAGACCAACCAGAAAGGTTTCCTTGGCCAAATATTCCCAGATTTTCATAAAACAACCATACAATGCCTTGCAAAAGTATTCCTATTTTGTTGCATTACAACCATTCATTTAAATATTTTTTTTTATGTGGATTTCATGTAATGGACATACACAAAATAGTCCAAATAGGTGAAGTGAAATTCAACAAATTTCAAAAATTTCAAGAATAAATAAATAAAATGGAAAATTGGTGCAACCAATTACCTTCAGAAATTACATAATTAGGTGGACAAACAGGTGGACTTTATTTAATTGTCACATGATCTCAGTATATATACACCTGTTCTGAAAGGCCCCACAGTCTGCAACACCACTGAGCAAGGGGTACCACCAAGCAAGCGGCACCATGAAGAACAAGGAGCTCCCCAAACAGGTCAGGGACAAAGTTGTGGAGAAGTACAGATCAGGGTTGGGTTATAAAAGAATATCTGAAACTTTGAACATCCCATGGAGCGCCATTAAATCCATTATAAAAAAAATTGAAAGAATATGGCACCAAAACAAACCTGCCCTGCCAAGAGAGGGCTGCCCACCAAAACTCAGGGACCAGGCAAGGAGGGCATTAATCAGAGAGGCAACAAAGTTAACCCTGAAGGAGCTGCAAAGCTCCACAGTGGAGATTGGAGTATCAGTCCAAAGGACCACTTTAAGCCATACACTCTGCAGAACTGGGCATAAAGGAAGAGTGGCCAGAAAAAAGCCATTGCTTAAAGAAAAAAATAAGCAAACATGTTTGGTGTTCGCCAAAAGGCATGTGGGAGACTCCCTAAACATATGGAAGAAGGTACTCTGGCCAGACTAAAAATGTAGCTTTTTGGCAATCAAGGAAAATGCTATGTCTGGCGCAAACCCAACACCTCTCATCACCTCGAGAACACCATCCCCACAGTGAAGCATGGTGGTGGCAGCAGAAATGTTTGCAGTTTTTAATATGATATCTGAGTGAGAGTGACTAACACAATCAATGCCTCCCCTCCCCTGGTTTAGATTGCTGGCTAGACTTATTTACCAATCTAAAACATTTTTGCTAACATCAGCTAATTGAGTGACATAACAAGAGAAAAACTGCTGATACACAACCAAATTTTGAAATTGCACCTTGTGTATTCTACTATTCTGACTCTCAACAGTAAGTTGAGATACAGTATGTACAGTCAGGTCAATAAGTATTTGGACAGTGACACAAGTTGCATAATTTTGCCTCTGTGTGCTAACACAATGGATTTGAAAGTAAATAATCCAGATGTGTAGACTTTCATCTTTAATTTGGGGGTTTTATCAAAATGATTGTATGAATCGTGTAGGAATTACAACCATTTTTATACATAGCCCCCCAATTTTAGGGGCTTAAAATTAATTGGACAAACTAACATGATCATAAATTAAATTGTGAGTTTAATTACTTGATTGCAAATCCTTTGCAGTCAATGACTGCCTGAAGTCTGGAACCCATAGACATCACCAGATGCTGGGTTTATTCCCTGGTGATGCTCTGCCAGGCCTTTACTGAAGCTGTCTTCAGTTCCTGCTTGTTCTTGGGGCATTTTGCCAACCGTTTTGCCTTCAGCAAATTAAATACATGCTCAATTAAATTCGGGCCATTGCAGAACATTCCACTTCTTTGCCTTAAAAAGTATTGGGTTGCTTTCGCAGTATGCTTCAGGTCATTGTCCATCTGCACTGTGAAGTGCAGTTTAATGTGTTTTGAAGCATTTGGCTGAATCTGAGAAGATAATATTGCCCTAAATACTTCAAAATTCATCCTGCTGCTTTTGTCAGCAGTCACATTATCAATAAAAACAAGGGAACCAGTTCCATTGGCAGCCATACATGACCACACCATAACACTACCTCCACCATGCTTCACAGATGAGGTGGTATGCTTCAGATCATGAGCAGTTCCTTCCCTTCTCCATACTCTTCTCTTCCCCTCAATCTGGTACAAGTTGATCTTTGTCTCATCTGTCCACATGATGTTGTAACAGAACTGTACAGGCTTAGATGTTGTTTGGCTAACTAATCTGCTCTTCCTGTTTTTGAGGCTTACCAATGGTTAACATTTTGTGGTAAAATGTCTGTATTTACTCTGGTGAAGTCTTCTCTTGACTGTTGACTTTGACACAGATACGCCTACCTCCTGTAGGGTGTTCTTGATCTGGCCAACTGTTGTGAAGGGGTTTTCTTCACCAGGGAAATAATTATTCTGTCAGAATTCTTCTGTCAAGTTATTCTTCTGTCAAGTTATTTTCCGTGGTCTTCCGGGCCTTTTGGTGTTCCTGAGCTCACCAGTGTGTTCTTTCTTTTTAAGAATGTGCCAAATAGTTGATTTGGCCACACCTAATGTTTTTGCTATCTCTCTGATGGGTTTGTTTTGATTTTTCAGCCTAATGATGTCTTGCTTCACTGGCAGTGACAGCTCTTTGGACTTCATATTGAGGGTTAACAGTAACAGATTCCAAATGCAAATGCAACACTTGAAATCAACTCTAGACCATTTATCTACTTACTTGTAAATGAACTAATGAGGGAATAACACACACCTGGCCATTGAACAGCTGAGCAGACAATTGTCCAATTACTTTTGGTCCCTTAAAAAGGGGAAGACCACAAATAAAAAGTGCTGTAATGCCTACACCGTTCACCCGATAGATGCACTTTCAGCTCATATTCATTATTTAATTTCAACTCCAAAATGCTGTCGAAGACGGCTAAAATAATAACTTGGTCATGTCCAAATATTTATGGACCTGACTGTATATTTTTGACCATTCCTGCTCTAGCTAATGTGTTGTTGTTTTGTTCTGACCTGGCCTGATTGCAGCCAGGGGCCACATCCATACAAATGGCTGTGCTATTTAGTCGAGAGTGCTAACACAAAGTCCCTTATTTAGCCTTTTATCTCTTCTCATTCCGTATGCAGCAAGAGGGTGGCGCTGGCATCTCAGACCCTTTTGGGTGGATCCAATGGAAAACTCTAAGGGTAGGTATTGTGAAACTGGAACCCAACCTGTTTTCGGGCGGCTCGCCTACATGGAATGCTAATGCAGCCCACATTGATGGTCTCTTCAAAGACTTGGTTCTGCCAAGGGGCCTGGGACACCAAGTAGCAGCAAGCAGTGAGACAATCGCTACACAAACACAGAAGCACAGACCCGTAGGTTGACAACCTCACGACACAAACGCGCCATATAGTACAGCATAGGCCCATAGCACAGTGCTGGCTCATAGCTAGGGACAGCAAGTAGCAGCCAGCAGAGAGACAAGCATTTCACAAACGCACCAGCAAGCAGTACAGCACAGCACAGTACATGCCTTCAGCACAGGCCTCCAGCACAGGCCTTCAGCACTGGGACACCAGCCACAGGGCAAGAGCTGGATGGGTGGTTTAATTTATGGTTACACTGTTCGAAGGGAAAGAGGGAAGGAAAGAGTCAGAGCTCAAGTTTTTGTTGTCTTCTCCGCCTTAGTCATTACCTCTCGCTCTGGCCCTTGTCTTCTTTCGCTCACTCATTCACTCACTTGCTCTCTCTCTCTCTCTCTCTCTCTCTTTTTCTCTCTCTCTCTCACTTAGTCTCTCTGTTTATTCTCAGCCAAGCTCTTGTACACCATCACCATCAGAACTCATTTAAAGGAACAACAGTGAATTCTAAATGAGTGTTAAATCAATAACGACCCCGGTGTTGGCCGTGAGTTATGTCATTAAAAATGACAGTAGTAAATAATAGTCTGTAGTACACAATGTGATCCCGACCTTCTTCGGATCGATTCCACTGAGCACAGCAGCAACTTCACATTGAAGAACAATCTGATTGAATGTTGAAAGTTTTCAGAATAACACGGTGTATAAACATGTCTCCAAATGATCCAAACCTTTCCAAACAATGGACATGATAAAAATATGACTGGATATTTATGTAGGTAATTGTGTTAAGATGGGGAATCTAATAACATACAAGCCCGGCTTGAGATGGAGGGGGCACTTTGCCATGGTAGAACAACAAACAAGGTATATTGAATAATGGGGATAATAATGGGGGATGTGCTTGTCTGTTGCAATGCAATCAATACAAAAGTGCAAACCCTGCCCACCTGGCACTCCAGGCCTGCTGTGACGAGTGCGCTGAGAGTCGGGAAGCAAGTTCAGGGAGTGAGTGTTTTAATAAACAAAAGGAACACAAAACACACGAACAAAGCACTGACATGAAAACAGAGTCAATAACAGCTGAGGAAAGAACCAAGGGGAGTGACAGATATAGGGAAGATAATCAAGGAGGTGATGGAGTCCAGGTGAGTGTCATGTGCGCGAGACGATGGTGACAGGTGTGCGGGATAATCAGCAGCCTGATGACCTAGAGGCCAGAGAGGGAGTATACGTGACGCCATCCTAAAGAAAACGTTGACAGTATCTGACAGATTTTGAATAGCATTTAAACCCAGGTCTGTTTGCTAGCTGTGGCCCATCTCTCTGCATGAGAGTGAGCTGTGTTAGTGCTAAGCTTCCCATCCTTGCCAGGGATAACGGGATTTCTGGGTTTTAAATGCACTTCACTCCATCCGGAGCCAGTCGGAAGGTAAACTATTGATCCACAAACGATTTACCTGTCCGATCTAAGAGAAGGAAAACAGGACACTCTAAATGTATAATGAAGCTTCCTTTAAGAGCACTACTCTGTCCATCCGTAGTCTGTATTCCCTCTAAGCTCCATTCTGGAGGTCTTTATCTCTCACTCCCTCTCTCACTCACTCCCCCCCCCTCTCTCTCGCTCTCTCTCTCTCACACACACACACCTTTCCTCCCTGGCTACTAGCTGGCCCTAGTATTAGCCTTCCAACTGCAGCCTCTAACTCACAGACCCTCCCCTAGTAAAAGCAAGAGGTCACACAACAATAGAGCTTGTATACATACACTATATGACCAAAAGTATGTGGACATCCCTTGAAATTAAGTGCTGCTATTGTGAAGTAGAAACGTCTAGGAGCAACAGCTGCTAAGTGGTAGGCCCTGCAAGCTCACAGAGTGGGACTACTGAGTGCTGAAGTGCGTAGCGCGTAAAAAGTTGTCTGTCCTAGGTTGCAACATTCACGACCGAGTTCCAAACTGCCTCTGGAAGCAACGCCAGCACAATAACTGTTTCGTCGGGAGCTTCATGAAATGGGTTTCCATGGCCGAGCAGCCGCACACAAGCCTAAGATCACCATGCGCAATGCCAAGCGTCGGCTGCAGCGCTGTAAAGTTTACCACCACTGGACGGTGAGCTGTACACGCTCCACCATCCTGCAGTCTGACGGGCAAATCTGGGTTTGACGGATTGCCAGGAGAACGCCACCTGCCCCAATGCATAATGCCAACTGTAAAGTTTGATGAGGAGGAATAATGGCCTGGGGCTGTTTTTCATGTTTCGGGTTAGGCCCCTTCATTCTATTGTAGGGTAATCTTAACGCTACAGCATACAATGACATTCTAGACAATGCTGTGCTTACAACTTTGTGGCAACAGTTTGGGGAAGGCCCTTTCCTGCTTCAGCACGACAATGCCAATGTACACAAAGCGAGGTCCATACAGAAATGGCCTGCACAGAGCCCTGCCCTCAACCCGATCGAACACCGTTGGGATGAATTGGAACGCCGACAGCAAGCCAGGCCTAATGGCCCAACATCATGGCAAAATTTATTTGACACCCCTGCTCTAGTTAATATGCAGTAGGGCCGGCCTGTCGTCTGTCTTCCGTCACCCAGACGCAGGGTGAAAAAACCTATATCATTACCATAAAGCCTTTTGTCCTTGGCTGGTGTTACGAAAACTGGTTGGCCAGACTACGAATATGCCTACTCTTCAACAAACACAGATTCAAGATTCAAACAAAAGCAAGTTGTCCCGCAAGGCCAAGACGGTACAGTCCAGCCTCAATGCTTTGCAATCTGCCACTGCCTCGCCGCTCACTCACACCTGTGAGCATTCATCACTTATCCTTACAGGCACAGCTCGTTCCTATCACTGGTCTTGGACAATTTGCACAACCGAAAATGACTAAAAACACATAGGTAGGCTAGATGATAAAAATGGATAAAAACTGTAACATCTTGTGTTTCACAGAATCGTGGCTGAATGATGACATGGATATTCAGCTAGCAGGATATACGCTGCACCGGCTGGATAGAACAGCACAGTAAGACGAGGGGGGGGCGGTCTGTGCATAGTTGTAAACAACAGCTGTGTTTACAAATCTAAGGAAGTCTCTAGAATTTTTCTCACCTGAAGTAAAGTATCTTATAATAAACTGGAGACCACACATTCTGCCAAGAGAGTTTTCATCTATACTTTTCATGGCTGTTTATTTACCACCACAGATGGATGCTGGCACTAAGACCGCAGTCAGTCTGCTGTATAAGGAAATGAGCAAACAGGAAACTGCTCACCCAGAGGCGGCGCTCCTCGTGGCCGGAGACTTTAATGCAGAAAAACTGAAATCAGTTTTACCTAATCTCTATCAACATGTTAAATGTGCAACCAGATTACCTGTACTCCACACACAGAGATGCGTACAAAGCTCTCCCTCGCCCTCCATTTGGTAAATATGACCACAATTCTATCCTCCTGATACCTGCTTACAAGCAAAAATTCAAGCAGGAAGCACCAGTGACCCGGTCTATTAAAAGTGGTCAGATGAAGCAGATGGTAAACTACAGGACTGTTTTGCTATCACAGACTGGAACATGTTCAGGGATTCTTCCGATTGTATTGAGGAGTACACCACATCACTAACTGGCTTTATCAATACGTGCATCGAGGACGTCGTCCCCCAGTGACTGTACGTACATACCCCAACCAGAAGCCATGGATTACAGGCAACATTCGCACTGAGCTAAAGGGTAGAGCTGCCGCTTTCAAGGTGTGGGACACTAACCCGGAAGCTGATAAGAAATCCTGCTTTGTCCTCCAATGAACCATCAAACATGCAAAGCGCCAATACAGGGATAATATTGAATCGTACTACACTGGCTCCAACGCTAGTCTTATGTGGCAGGGCTTGCAAACTATTACAGACTACAAAGGGAAGCACAGCAGCGAGCTGCCCAGTGACATGAGCCTATCAGACGAGCTAAATCACTTCTATGCTCGCTTCGGGGCAAGCAATGAGAGCATCAGCATGAGCATCAGCTGTTCCGGACGACTGTGAACATGTCCCTGATTGAGTCTGTAATACCAACATTTCTCAAGCAAACCACCATAGTCCCTGTGCCCAAGTACACTAAGGCAACCTGCCTAAATGACTACAGACCCGTAGCACTCACGTCCGTAGCCATGAAGTGCTTATCAACACCATTATCCCAGAAACTATATACCCACTTCAATTTGTATATCGCCCAAACAGATCCACAGATGATGCAATCTCAAATGCACTCCACACTGCCCTTTCCCACCTAGACAAAAGGAACACCTACGTGAGAATGATATTCATTGACTACAGCTCAGCGTTCAACACCATAGCACCCTCAAAGCTCATCACTAAGCTAAGGATCCTGGGACTAAGCACCTCCCTCTGCAACTGGATCCTGGACTTCCTGACGGGCCGCCCCCAGGTGGTGAGGGTAGCTAGCAACACATCTGCCACGCTGATCCTCAACACTGGAGCCTCTCAGGGGTGCGTGCTCAGTCCCCTCCTGTACTCCCTGTCCACCCATGACTGTGTGGCCAGGCACGACTCCAACACCATCATTAATTTTGCAGACGACACAACAGTGGTAGGCCTGATCACCGACAACGACGAGCCAGCGTATAGGGAGGAGGTCAGAGACCTGGCCGAGTGGTGCCAGAATAACAACCTATCCCTCAACGTAACCAAGACTAAGGAGATGATTATGGATTGCAGGAAAAGGAGGACCGAGCACGCCCCCATTCTCATCGACGGGGCTGTAGTGGAGCAGTTTGGAGCTTCAAGTTCCTTGGTGTCCACATCAACAACAAACTAGAATAGTCCAAACACACCAAGACAGTCGTGAAGAGGGCACAACAAAGCCTACTCTCCCTCAGGAAACAAAAAAGATTTGGCATGGGTCCTCACATCCTCAAAAGGTTCTACAGCCGCAACATCGAGAGCGTCCTGACTGGTTGCATCACTTCCTAGTACGGCACCTGCTCGGCATCCGACCACAAGGCACTACTGAAGGTAGTGCGTACAGCCCAGTACATCACTGGGGCTAAGCTGCCTGCCTTCCAGGACCTCTACATCAGGCGGTGTAAAAACTGGCAAAGACCCCAGCGGTACTGGCAAGCAGTACTGGAGCGCCAAGTCCGGGACCAAAAGGCTTCTCAACAGCTTTAACCCCTAAGCCAATTAGCCCGACTAACCGGTGCCCCCGCACATTGGCTACCCGGACTGTCTGCATTGTGTCCCGCTACCCACCACCCACCAACCCCTCTTTAACACTACTGCTACTCTCTGTTTATCATATATGCATAGTCACTTTAACCATATCTACATGTACATACTACCCTAATCAGCCTGACTAACCGGTGCCTGTATATAGCCTCGCTACTGTTATTTTTCACTGTCTTTTTACTGTTGTTTTTTTATTTCTTTACTTATCTATTGTTCACCTAATACTTTTTTTTAAATTGCGCTGTTGGTTAGTAAGCATTTCACTGTAAGGTCTCTGTTGTACTCGGCGCACGTGACATACACTTTGATTTGTTTTAACTAAGACGCAGTCCATGCAAAAACCAGATATCTCTAGATTAAACGGACTTATTTTTATTCATTTAATTACTTAGTATTTTAATGGGCGTATCTCTGTTCCATCTCCGAATAAGAGAATAGAAAGCACTGTTGAATATGCATGTGTACATGATAATGAGGACAGATTGGTAAAGAGGGATTAGGGTTTATCTAAATAGGCTAGAACATTACAGGAACACATCAGGGCCTGTATTCGCAAAGCCTTTCAGAGTAGGATCACACACCAGGAGCCATTCTAAGCTCGAAAACAATGTCAAATATTGGCTCTGGTGTCGGGTGGGTGGCTGGATCAATTATCATACCTCAACAGCAGAGATGAGGTATCCCACTGGGCAAAAACTGATGTCTGTCTGTGCCCAGTGGGATGTGACTAGTGTTTGAATAGAGAAGGCAATACCAAAGAGAAGAATTTGTCCATCCCAAACTTACAAACCACTAATTAGCTGAGGAATCTAGATTGGAGTGTGAAAAAAGTAATCGCTCATATTT
The DNA here is from genome assembly GCF_002021735.2 of Oncorhynchus kisutch. Taxonomy (NCBI): domain Eukaryota; kingdom Metazoa; phylum Chordata; class Actinopteri; order Salmoniformes; family Salmonidae; genus Oncorhynchus; species Oncorhynchus kisutch. The sequence continues at coordinate 51,163,905 of NC_034177.2, forward strand.
CTGCCTAGGTTGGTTAGCCGCATAATATTTCGACCAGGAATCAACATTCAACAGATCTGCTTGTGTTAATAAAATTTTTGTTACACTGTGACTGCCAATATATGAGAACATAAACAATTTGAGGTCCACTACTCATCAGGATTTATGTAACTCTTTGTGAATTTTGTGCATTTTGATATACATATCCTAAATGTGCATTTTCCAACTATATTCTGTTTTGACAATGTATTGAATTAAATCTAGGCCTGTGATATCCAGCTAAACAGATGGTTCCAGTCTCCCCAGTGAGGATACAACCCACACAGCGAGTGTAATGCAACGTGATCTTTCTGCTCCGTCAAATGCTAAGCTAATACACAAGGGTAAACTGCACTTTAACACTTTAAGCACGATGTTAATTAACATGTCCATATTATCCACATTAGGAGACTTAAACTTGACCAACTAATTAGACCAACAAAAAAAAGCTTGACCCTGTTTACTTTATCAGAGTAGTCACTTTTCCTTCTTATAATTGTTATGGAGCATAACCTCTTTAACATCGGGCTATAGTGACCAAAATATAATGAGCTATTTGTAGAACAGAATTGGTATTTAAATTGTCAGGGAAGGATATTGAAAATAGTCGAGCCAAGCCTGTATATATACATACAGTTGGGAAAAAAGTATTTAGTCAGCCACCAATTGTGCAAGTTCTCCCACTTAAAAAGATGAGAGAGGCCTGTAATTTTCATCATAGGTAGACTTCAACTATGACAGATAAAATGAGGGAAAAAAATCCAGAAAATCACATTGTAGGATTTTCTATGAATTTATTTGCAAATTATGGTGGAAAATAAGTATTTGGTCACCTACAAACAAGCAAGATTTCTGGCTCTCACAGACCTGTAACTTCTTCTTTAAGAGGCTCCTCTGTCCTCCCCTCGTTACCTGTATTAATGGCACCTGTTTGAACTTGTTATCAGTATAAAAGACACCTGTCCACAACCTCAAACAGCCACACTCCAAACTCCACTATGGCCAAGACCAAAGAGCTGTCAAAGGACACCAGAAACAAAATTGTAGACCTGCACCAGGCTGGGAAGACTGAATCTGCAATAGGTAAGCAGCTTGGTTTTTTAGAAATCAACTGTGGGAGCAATTATTAGGAAATGGAAGACATACAAGACCACTGATAATCTCCCTCGATCTGGGGCTACACGCAAGATCAAAATGATCACAAGAACGGGAGCAAAAATCCCAGAACCACACGGGGGGACCTAGTGAATGACCTGCAGAGAGCTGGGACCAAAGTAACAAAGCCGACCATCAGTAACACACTACGCCGCCAGGGACTCAAATCATGCAGTGCCAGACATTTCCCCCTGCTTAAGCCAGTACATGTCCAGGCCCGTCTGAAGTTTGCTAGAGAGCATTTGGATGATCCAGAAGAAGATTGGGAGAATGTCATATGGTCAGAAGAAACCAAAATATAACTTTTTGGTAAAAACTCAACTCGTCGTGTTTGGAGGACAAAGAATGCTGAGTTGCATCCAAAGAACACCATACATACTGTGAAGCATGGGGGTGGAAACATCATGCTTTGGGGCTGTTTTTCTGAAAAGGGACCAGGACGACTGATCCGTGTAAAGTAAAGAAAGAATGGGGCCATGTATCGTGAGATTTTGAGTGAAAACCTCCTTCCATCAGCAAGGGCATTGAAGATGGCTGGGTCTTTCAGCATGATAATGATCCCAAACACACCGCCCGGGCAAAGAAGGAGTGGCTTCGTAAGAAGCATTTCAAGGTCCTGGAGTGGCCTAGCCAGTCTCCAGATCTCAACCCCATAAAAAAACCTTTGGAGGGAGTTGAAAGTCCGTGTTGCCCAGCAACAGCCCCAAAACATCACTGCTCTAGAGGAGATCTGCATGGAGGAATGGGCCAAAATACCAGCAACAGTGTGTGAAAACCTTGTGAAGACTTACAGAAAACGTTTGACCTCTGTCATTGCCAACAAAGTGTATATAACAAAGTATTGAGATAAATTTTTATTATTGACCAAATACTTATTTTCCACCATAATTTGCAAATAAATTCATTAAAAATCCTACAATGTGATTTTCTGGATTTTTTTTTCTCATTTGTCTGTCATAGTTGAAGTGTACCTATGATGAAAATTACAGGCCTCTCTCATCTTTTTAAGTGGGAGAACTTGCACAATTGGTGGCTGACTAAATACTTTTTTGCCACACTATATATATATATATATATATATATATATATGTACGTGTGTGTGTGTGTGAGTGAGTGAGTGAGTGAGTGAGTGAGTGAGTGAGTGAGTGACCATATATACACCTTACACACACTAATTAATAAACACATCTACCAAAAAAAAGAGGCCAAAATCCTTGCTTGCTTTATTGACTTTAAAAAATATTCTATTTAGCATGAAGGGCTATTCTATAAAATTCTCCAAAGTGGGTTTGGTGGTAAGGTGTATGATTTAATAAAATGTATGCACACAGAAAACAAATGTGCAATAAAAATCTAAAAACAAAAACCAGAATTATTTTCACAATGTTGAGGTGTGAAACAAGGCTGCAGTTTGTGTCCAAATCTTTTCAACATTTCTATCAATGAATTAGCAGACATGTTGGACCATTCTCCAGTCCCAGCAGGTAAAATACCTGCTATATGCTGATGATTTGGTACTTCTGTCACCAACCAAAGAATGTCTTCAACAGAACCTTAACATTCTATAGCAATATTGCCATAATTGGACCCTGGCAGTAAATTTAAAAAAAACAACGAAAATCACAATTTCCCCCCCAAAAAACACTCATATAAATTCACCCTGAACAACACCATAATTGAACACACACAAAATGACTCATACCTTGGTCTGACCATATCTGCATCGGGAAACTCGTATGGCAGTGAATGCACTCAAAGAAAAAGCCTGCAGAGCATTGTACGCAATAAAAGGGAAATTATTCAAAATAAACATCCAAATTAGAATTTGGAACAAGAATTTGACAGTTTAATCGTACCAATAGCTCTTTATGGAAGTGAGGTTTGGGGGCCACTCAATAAACTGGACTTTTAAATGTGGGACAAACATCCAATTGAATTCTGTCGAAACATTATACAAGTCCAAAGAAATACACCAACTAATGCATGTAGGACATTAACTAATGCATGTAGGTCTTCAAAATAAATATTTCCAATAAACAAAATCATGAACCAATCAATGAACCAATATTTACAACATTGGAAAAACAAAACAAAATCCAAAAGCCGACTAAATTGCTATCTGGCCATAAACAGAGAATATGAATTGGCTGATGATCTCTACTCTGTCAGAGATACGAAGCAGAGACAGATCCTTACCAAGTACAGACCGAGTGACCACCAATTGGCAATAGAAACTGGTAGACATAAAAAGACATGGCTACCCAAAGAGGAGTGTGTATGTGGTCACTGTACGATAGGGGAGGTAGAAACAGAAATGCACTTTCTCCTTTACTGTGATAAATATTTCTCACCAAAAGATTCATTATTCACAGAAATGACTACATTTATTCCAAATTTAATTTATTAATCCCAGAGGAAAAACTAAAAATACTCATGGGTGAAGGAGCAATGGCTCTTCTTGCAGCCAAATATGTGTTTGCCTGCCATAGCCTGAGGGATACTGGATAATAACATGTGCATAGTAAATACTAACTTACTTATTATTAGTATTATTGTTATTACTATTATTATTGTTGTGATTATCATTCCAAATAGTAGTGGAATGGGTAGTAGGGTGATGGTAATGATAGCAGTTTAATGATGATGGTGGTGGTAGTAGTAGTAGTAATGATGATGGTAGTTGTAGTACTGATGTAATGGTGAAGATGACATTTAGTTATAAGATAGTTATAGTTTCATTTTCCATGTTTAGCTTTTTATATTTATTACATTTCTACTATTGACTGAGAGAGAGACAGAGACACAGGGAGAGACACGCAGAGAGAGACACGCAGAGAAAGAGACAGAGACACAGGGAGAGACACGCAGAGAGAGAGACAGAGACACAGAGAGAGACACGCAGAGAGAGAGACAGAGACACAGAGAGAGACACGCAGAGAGAGAGACAGAGACACAGGGAGAGACACGCAGAGAGAGAGACAGAGACACAGAGAGAGACACGCAGAGAGAGAGACAGAGACACAGAGAGAGACACGCAGAGAGAGAGACAGAGACACAGAGAGAGACACGCAGAGAGAGAGACAGAGACACAGGGAGAGACACGCAGAGAGAGACACGCAGAGAGAGAGACAGAGACACAGAGAGAGACACGCAGAGAGAGAGACAGAGACACAGAGAGAGACATGCAGAGAGAGAGAGAGACACGCAGAGAGAGAGAGACGCAGTGAGACGCAGAGAGAGACACGCAGAGAGAGAGACAGAGACACAGAGAGAGACACGCAGAGAGAGAGACAGAGACACAGAGAGAGACACGCAGAGAGAGAGACAGAGACACAGAGAGAGACATGCAGAGAGAGAGAGAGAGAGACACGCAGAGAGAGAGAGACGCAGTGAGACGCAGAGAGAGACACGCAGAGAGAGAGACAGAGACACAGAGAGAGACACGCAGAGAGAGAGACAGAGACACAGAGAGAGACATGCAGAGAGAGAGAGACGCAGTGAGACGCAGAGAGACACGTAGAGAGAGAGAGACACGCAGAGAGAGACATGCAGAGAGAGAGACATGCAAAGAGAGAGACACGCAGAGAGAGAGAGACGCAGCGAGAGAGACACGCACAGAGAGACAGCGACCCTGTGTGATCTACTTCTCCCCAAAGATGTACTTTGTATTGTAAAAGCTAAAAATATCTCCATAGGAAGTCAAGAGACGAATCAGAGAGGTTCAATCCTCTGTCAAATTTAACCCAGTTACAAACCCAAATATAAAGTACTGTACAACAGTCCAAGTCTGATGATGTTTGCATGAAGATGTTATGGAAAGCAATGCTTTGGGATAGTTTGAATGGACCATAGAGTCATCACCTATAACATGATTTCATCACTACTTCTATATGATGCGTTCCAAATTCCCTATAAGAAAATCGCTATGGCCCTTGGTCAAAAGTAGTGTACTATAAAGGAAACAGGGTGACATTTGGGAATGTGTCCTATGAGTGATATAAGCCTACTAGACAAACACATTTCTCAGTTACAATCAACACCTCTACCCTCTCAGAAAAAAAGGTACTAACTAGAACCTAAAACAGGGGTACCCTTTGAAGAAGCATTTTTGTTTCCAGGTAGAACCCTTTTGTTTCCAGGTAGAACCCTTTTGTTTCCAAATAGAACCCTTTTGGGTTCCATGTAAAAACTCTTTGCACAAAGTGTTCTACACGGAACCCAAAATAGTTTTACCCGGAACCAAAACGGGTTCTACATGGAACCAAAAATGGTTCTCCTATGAGGACAGCCGAAGAACCCTTTTGGAACCCTTTTTTAAAATGTTTTAAAGTGTACCAATACATTCAGCCAATACAGCACCAGACATATCTGACATTTACCAATGTCATCTTATTACCCTACGGAAGCGACAATGGAGGCAGATATGGAGTCAATTTCCCAAAGGTCCTCTTTGTCTAATGGAACATTATCTTAATGAAAGGCGGCAATCTGATTTAGAATGAGACGTCTCGTTGGCAGACAGACAACTTGAAGGGACTAACTCTATATGACTGAGGAAGTCTCAGCACTTTATCAGCAAACAGAATCACACTGATGAGGACTGGGGAACGCGCACACACACACACACACACATACACACACACACACACACACACACACACACACATACACATACACACACACGCACGCACATTTTACAAGCTTCAATGCCAAAAAGACACATGACATACAATTACATGACATTGTAACAAATCATCCTCAGGCCTTCTCATTGTGATGCATTATTCCATTATAAAGCCTTTTCAAACAAAAAAATTATTTAACAAGTAAATGACAAATATCACTTTCAAAACCGCCTTGTTATATTGAGAACGAAGAATATAAATTGCAATGGGACTTTGATATCGTAAAAACAGCTGATCGACTTTCCTGACTGACTTTTATGTCCCACTCCTCTGCAGGGCTATGTTACCTATCATAGTCCCACTCCTCTGCAGGGCTATGTTACCTATCATAGTCCCACTCCTCTGCAGGGCTATGTTACCTATCATAGTCCCACTCCTCTGCAGGGCTATGTTACCTATCATAGTCCCACTCCTCTGCAGGGCTATGTTACCTATCATAGTCCCACTCTGCAGGGCTATGTTACCTATCATAGTCCCACTCCTCTGCAGGGCTATGTTACCTATCATAGTCCCACTCCTCTGCATGGCTATGTTACCTATCATAGTCCCACTCCTCTGCAGGGCAATGTTACCTATCATAGTCCCACTCCTCTGCAGGGCTATGTTACCTATCGTAGTCCCACTCCTCTGCAGGGCTATGTTACCTATCATAGTCCCACTCCTCTGCAGGGTTACATTACCTATCATAGTCCCACTCTGCAGGGCTATATCACCTATCATAGTCCCACTACTCTGCAGGGCTATGTTACCTATCATAGTCCCACTCCGATGCAGGGTTACATTACCTATCATAGTCCCACTCTGCAGGGCTATGTTACCTATCATAGTCCCACTCCTCTGCAGGGCTATGCTACCTATCATAGTCCCACTCCTCTGCAGGGCAAGGTTACTTATCATAGCCCCACTTCTCTGCAGGGCTACCTTACCTATCATAGGCCCAATCCTCTGCAGGGTTACATTACCTATCATAGTCCCACTCTGCAGGGCTATGTTACCTATCATAGTCCCATTCCTCTGCAGGGTTACATTACCTATCATAGTCCTACTTCTCGGCAGGGCTACGTTGCCTATCATAGTCCCACTCTTCTGCAGGGTTACATTACCTATCACAGTCCCACTCTGCAGGGATATGTTTATTCCCACTCCTCTGCAGGTCTACGTTACCTGTCATAGTCCCACTCTGCAGGAATACGTTACCTATCATAGTCCCACTCCTCTGCAGGGCTATGTTACCTATCATAGTCCCACTCCTCTGCAGGGTTACATTACCTATCACAGTCCCACTCTGCAGGGATATGTTACCTATCATATTCCCACTCCTCTGCAGGTCTACGTTACCTGTCATAGTCCCACTCTGCAGGAATACGTTACCTATCATAGTCCCACTCCTCTGCAGGGCTATGTTACCTATCATAGTCCCACTCCTCTGCAGGGTTACATTACCTGTCATAGTCCCACTCCTCTGCAGGGCTATGTTACCTATCATAGGTCCACTCTGCAGGGTTACATTACCTATCATAGTCCCACTCTGCAGGGCTATGTTACCTTTCATAGTCCCACACCTCTGCAGAGCTACGTTACCTATCATAGTCCCACTTCTCGGCAGGGCTACGTTACCTAGCATAGTTCCACTCCGCTGCAGGGCTACGTTACCTATCATAGTCCCACTCCTCTGCAGGGCTATGTTACCTATCATAGTCCCACTCCTCTGCAGGGTTACATTACCTGTCATAGTCCCACTCCTCTGCAGGGCTATGTTACCTATCATAGTCCCAATTCTGCAGGGTTACATTACCTATCATAGTCCCACTCCTCTGCAGGGCTACGTTACCTATCATAGTCCCACTCCTCTGCAGGGCTATGTTACCTATCATAGTCCCACTCCTCTGCAGGGCTATGTTACCTATCATAGTCCCACTCCTCTGCAGGGCTATGTTACCTATCATAGTCCCACTCCTCTGCAGGGCTATGTTACCTATCATAGTCCCACTCTGCAGGGCTATGTTACCTATCATAGTCCCACTCCTCTGCAGGGCTATGTTACCTATCATAGTCCCACTCCTCTGCATGGCTATGTTACCTATCATAGTCCCACTCCTCTGCAGGGCAATGTTACCTATCATAGTCCCACTCCTCTGCAGGGCTATGTTACCTATCGTAGTCCCACTCCTCTGCAGGGCTATGTTACCTATCATAGTCCCACTCCTCTGCAGGGTTACATTACCTATCATAGTCCCACTCTGCAGGGCTATATCACCTATCATAGTCCCACTACTCTGCAGGGCTATGTTACCTATCATAGTCCCACTCCGATGCAGGGTTACATTACCTATCATAGTCCCACTCTGCAGGGCTATGTTACCTATCATAGTCCCACTCCTCTGCAGGGCTATGCTACCTATCATAGTCCCACTCCTCTGCAGGGCAAGGTTACTTATCATAGCCCCACTTCTCTGCAGGGCTACCTTACCTATCATAGGCCCAATCCTCTGCAGGGTTACATTACCTATCATAGTCCCACTCTGCAGGGCTATGTTACCTATCATAGTCCCATTCCTCTGCAGGGTTACATTACCTATCATAGTCCTACTTCTCGGCAGGGCTACGTTGCCTATCATAGTCCCACTCTTCTGCAGGGTTACATTACCTATCACAGTCCCACTCTGCAGGGATATGTTTATTCCCACTCCTCTGCAGGTCTACGTTACCTGTCATAGTCCCACTCTGCAGGAATACGTTACCTATCATAGTCCCACTCCTCTGCAGGGCTATGTTACCTATCATAGTCCCACTCCTCTGCAGGGTTACATTACCTATCACAGTCCCACTCTGCAGGGATATGTTACCTATCATATTCCCACTCCTCTGCAGGTCTACGTTACCTGTCATAGTCCCACTCTGCAGGAATACGTTACCTATCATAGTCCCACTCCTCTGCAGGGCTATGTTACCTATCATAGTCCCACTCCTCTGCAGGGTTACATTACCTGTCATAGTCCCACTCCTCTGCAGGGCTATGTTACCTATCATAGGTCCACTCTGCAGGGTTACATTACCTATCATAGTCCCACTCTGCAGGGCTATGTTACCTTTCATAGTCCCACACCTCTGCAGAGCTACGTTACCTATCATAGTCCCACTTCTCGGCAGGGCTACGTTACCTAGCATAGTTCCACTCCGCTGCAGGGCTACGTTACCTATCATAGTCCCACTCCTCTGCAGGGCTATGTTACCTATCATAGTCCCACTCCTCTGCAGGGTTACATTACCTGTCATAGTCCCACTCCTCTGCAGGGCTATGTTACCTATCATAGTCCCAATTCTGCAGGGTTACATTACCTATCATAGTCCCACTCCTCTGCAGGGCTACGTTACCTATCATAGTCCCACTCCTCTGCAGGGCTATGTTACCTATCATAGTCCCACTCCTCTGCAGGGCTATGTTACCTATCATAGTCCCACTCCTCTGCAGGGCTATGTTACCTATCATAGTCCCACTCTGCAGGGCTATGTTACCTATCATAGTCCCACTCCTCTGCAGGGCTATGTTACCTATCATAGTCCCACTCTGCAGGGCTATGTTACCTATCATAGTCCCACTCCTCTGCAGGGCTATGTTACCTATCATAGTCCCACTCCTCTGCATGGCTATGTTACCTATCATAGTCCCACTCCTCTGCAGGGCTATGTTACCTATCATAGTCCCACTCCTCTGCAGGGCTATGTTACCTATCATAGTCCCACTCTGCAGGGCTATGTTACCTATCATAGTCCCACTCCTCTGTAGGGCTATGTTACCTATCATAGTCCCACTCCTCTGCATGGCTATGTTACCTATCATAGTCCCACTCCTCTGCAGGGCTATGTTACCTATCATAGTCCCACTCCTCTGCAGGGCTATGTTACCTATCGTAGTCCCACTCCTCTGCAGGGCTATGTTACCTATCATAGTCCCACTCTGCAGGGCTATGTTACCTATCATAGTCCCACTCCTCTGCAGGGCTATGTTACCTATCATAGTCCCACTCCTCTGCAGGGCTATGTTACCTATCATAGTCCCACTCTGCAGGGCTATGTTACCTATCATAGTCCCAATTCTGCAGGGTTACATTACCTATCATAGTCCCACTCTGCAGGGCTATGTTACCTATCATAGTCCCACTCCTCTGCAGGGCTATGTTACCTATCATAGTCCCACTCCTCTGCATGGCTATGTTACCTATCATAGTCCCACTCCTCTGCAGGGCTATGTTACCTATCATAGTCCCACTCCTCTGCAGGGCTATGTTACCTATCATAGTCCCACTCTGCAGGGCTATGTTACCTATCATAGTCCCACTCCTCTGTAGGGCTATGTTACCTATCATAGTCCCACTCCTCTGCATGGCTATGTTACCTATCATAGTCCCACTCCTCTGCAGGGCTATGTTACCTATCATAGTCCCACTCCTCTGCAGGGCTATGTTACCTATCGTAGTCCCACTCCTCTGCAGGGCTATGTTACCTATCATAGTCCCACTCTGCAGGGCTATGTTACCTATCATAGTCCCACTCCTCTGCAGGGCTATGTTACCTATCATAGTCCCACTCCTCTGCAGGGCTATGTTACCTATCATAGTCCCACTCTGCAGGGCTATGTTACCTATCATAGACCCACTCCTCTGCAGGGCTATGTTACCTATCATAGTCCCACTCCTCTGCATGGCTATGTTACCTATCATAGTCCCACTCCTCTGCAGGGCTATGTTACCTATCATAGTCCCACTCCTCTGCAGGGCTATGTTACCTATCGTAGTCCCACTCCTCTGCAGGGCTATGTTACCTATCATAGTCCCACTCCTCTGCAGGGTTACATTACCTATCATAGTCCCACTCTGCAGGGCTATATCACCTATCATAGTCCCACTACTCTGCAGGGCTATGTTACCTATCATAGTCCCACTCCGCTGCAGGGTTACATTACCTATCATAGTCCCACTCTGCAGGGCTATGTTACTTATCATAGTCCCACTCTGCAGGGCTATGTTACCTATCATAGCCCCACTCCTCTGCAGGGCTATGTTACTTATCATAGTCCGACTCCTCTGCAGGGTTACATGACCTATCATAGTCCCACTCTGCAGGGCTATGTTACCTATCATAGTCCCACTCCTCTGCAGGGCTATGTTACTTATCATAGTCCCACTCCTCTGCAGGGTTACATTACCTGTCATAGTCCCACTCCTCTGCAGGGCTATGTTACCTATCGTAGTCCCACTCCTCTGCAGGGCTATGTTACCTATCATAGTCCCACTCCTCTGCAGGGTTACATTACCTATCATAGTCCCACTCTGCAGGGCTATATCACCTATCATAGTCCCACTACTCTGCAGGGCTATGTTACCTATCATAGTCCCACTCCGCTGCAGGGTTACATTACCTATCATAGTCCCACTCTGCAGGGCTATGTTACCTATCATAGCCCCACTCCTCTGCAGGGCTATGTTACTTATCATAGTCCGACTCCTCTGCAGGGTTACATGACCTATCATAGTCCCACTCTGCAGGGCTATGTTACCTATCATAGTCCCACTCCTCTGCAGGGCTATGTTACTTATCATAGTCCCACTCCTCTGCAGGGTTACATTACCTGTCATAGTCCCACTCCTCTGCAGGGCTATGTTACCTATCATAGTCCCACTCTGCAGGGCTATGTTACCTATCGTAGTCACACTCCTCTGCAGGGCTATGTTACCTATCATAGTCCCACTCCTCTACAGGGTTACATTACCTGTCATAGTCCCACTCCTCTGCAGGGCTATGTTACCTATCATAGTCCAACTCTGCAGGGCTATGTCACCTATCATAGTCCCACTACTCTGCAGGGCTATGTTACCTATCATAGTCCCACTCCTCTGCAGGGTTACATTACCTATCATAGTCCCACTCTGCAGGGCTATGTTACCTATCGTAGTCACACTCCTCTGCAGGGCTATGTTACCTATCATAGTCCCACTCCTCTACAGGGTTACATTACCTGTCATAGTCCCACTCCTCTGCAGGGCTATGTTACCTATCATAGTCCAACTCTGCAGGGCTATGTCACCTATCATAGTCCCACTACTCTGCAGGGCTATGTTACCTATCATAGTCCCACTCCTCTGCAGGGTTACATTACCTATCATAGTCCCACTCTGCAGGGCTATGTTACCTATCATAGTCCCACTCTGCAGCGCTATATTACCTATCATAGTCCCACTACTCTGCAGGGCTATGTTACTTATCATAGTCCCACTCTGAAAGGCTATATTACCTATCATAGTCCCACTCCTCTGCAGGGCTATGTTACTTATCATAGTCCCACTCTGCAGGGCTATGTTACCTATCATAGTCCCACTCCTCTGCAGGGCTATGTTAGTTATCATAGTCCGACTCCTCTGCAGGGCTATGTTACTTATCATAGTCCCACTCCTCTGCAGGGTTACATTACCTGTCATAGTCCCACTCCTCTGCAGGGCTATGTTACCTATCATAGTCCAACTCTGCAGGGCTATATTACCTATCATAGTCCCACTCCTCTGCAGGGCTATGTTACCTATCATAGTCCCACTCCTCTGCAGGGTTACATTACCTGTCATAGTCCCACTCCTCTGCAGGGCTATGTTACCTATCATAGTCCCACTCTGCAGGGTTACATTACCTATCATAGTCCCACTCTGCAGGGCTATGTTACCTTTCATAGTCCCACACCTCTGCAGAGCTACGTTACCTATCATAGTCCCACTTCTCGGCAGGGCTACGTTACCTAGCATAGTTCCACTCCGCTGCAGGGCTACGTTACCTATCATAGTCCCACTCCTCTGCAGGGCTATGTTACCTATCATAGTCCCACTCCTCTGCAGGGCTATGTTACCTATCATAGTCCCACTCCTCTGCAGGGTTACATTACCTGTCATAGTCCCACTCCTCTGCAGGGCTATGTTACCTATCATAGTCCCACTCTGCAGGGTTACATTACCTATCATAGTCCCACTCCTTTGCAGGGCTACGTTACCTATCATAGTCCCACTCCTCTGCAGGGCTATGCTACCTATCATAGTCCCACTCCTCTGCAGGGCAAGGTTACTTATCATAGCCCCACTTCTCTGCAGGGCTACCTTACCTATCATAGTCCCAATCCTCTGCAGGGTTACATTACCTATCATAGTCCCACTCTGCAGGGCTATGTTACCTATCATAGTCCCACTCCTCTGCAGGGCTATGCTACCTATCATAGTCCCACTCATCTGCAGGGCAAGGTTACTTATCATAGCCCCACTTCTCTGCAGGGCTACCTTACCTATCATAGGCCCAATCCTCTGCAGGGTTACATTACCTATCATAGTCCCACTCTGCAGGGCTATGTTACCTATCATAGTCCCATTCCTCTGCAGGGTTACATTACCTATCATAGTCCTACTTCTCGGCAGGGCTACGTTGCCTATCCTAGTCCAACTCTTCTGCAGGGTTACATTACCTATCACAGTCCCACTCTGCAGGGATATGTTACCTATCATATTCCCACTCCTCTGCAGGTCTACGTTACCTGTCATAGTCCCACTCTGCAGGAATACATTACCTGTCATAGTCCCACTCCTCTGCAGGGCTATGTTACCTATCATAGTCCCACTCCTCTGCAGGGTTACATTACCGATCACAGTCCCACTCTACAGGGATATGTTACCTATCATATTCCCACTCCTCTGCAGGTCTACGTTACCTGTCATAGTCCCACTCTGCAGGAATACGTTACCTATCATAGTCCCACTCCTCTGCAGGGCTATGTTACCTATCATAGTCCCACTCCTCTGCAGGGTTACATTACCTGTCATAGTCCCACTCCTCTGCAGGGCTATGTTACCTATCATAGGTCCACTCTGCAGGGTTACATTACCTATCATAGTCCCACTCTGCAGGGCTATGTTACCTTTCATAGTCCCACACCTCTGCAGAGCTACGTTACCTATCATAGTCCCACTTCTCGGCAGGGCTACGTTACCTATCATAGTCCCACTCCTCTGCAGGGCTATGTTACCTATCATAGTCCCACTCCTCTGCAGGGTTACATTACCTGTCATAGTCCCACTCCTCTGCAGGGCTATGTTACCTATCATAGTCCCAATTCTGCAGGGTTACATTACCTATCATAGTCCCACTCCTCTGCAGGGCTACGTTACCTATCATAGTCCCACTCCTCTGCAGGGCTATGCTACCTATCATAGTTCCACTCCTCTGCAGGGCAAGGTTACTTATCATAGCCTCACTTCTCTGCAGGGCTACCTTACCTATCATAGTCCCAATCCTCTGCAGGGTTACATTACCTATCATAGTCCCACTCTGCAGGGCTATGTTACCTATCATAGTCCCACTCCTCTGCAGGGCTATGCTACCTATCATAGTCCCACTCCTCTGCAGGGCAAGGTTACTTATCATAGCCCCACTTCTCTGCAGGGCTACCTTACCTATCATAGTCCCAATCCTCTGCAGGGTTACATTACCTATCATAGTCCCACTCTGCAGGGCTATGTTACCTATCATAGTCCCACTCCTCTGCAGGGTTACATTACCTATCACAGTCCCACTCTGCAAGGATATGTTACCTATCATATTCCCACTCCTCTGCAGGTCTACGTTACCTGTCATAGTCCCACTCTGCAGGAATACGTTACCTATCATTGTCCCACTCCTCTGCAGGGTTACATTACCTATCAGAGTCCCACTCCTCTGCAGGGTTACATTACCTATTACAGTCCCACTCCTCTGCAGGACTACATTACGTTTCATAGTCCCAATCCTCTGCAGGACTACATTACGTATCATAGTCCCACTACTCTGCAGGGCTATGTTACTTATCATAGTCCCACTCTGCAGGGCTATATTACCTATCATAGTCCCACTCCTCTGCAGGGCTATGTTACTTATCATAGTCCCACTCTGCAGGGCTATGTTACCTATCATAGTCCCACTCCTCTGCAGGGCTATGTTACTTATCATAGTCCGACTCCTCTGCAGGGTTACATTACCTATCATAGTCCCACTCTGCAGGGCTATATTACCTATCATAGTCCCACTCCTCTGCAGGGCTATGTTACCTATCATAGTCCCACTCCTCTGCAGGGTTACATTTCCTATCATAGTCCCACTCTGCAGGGCTATGTTACCTTTCATAGTCCCACACCTCTGCAGAGCTACGTTACCTATCACAGTCCCACTTCTCGGCAGGGCTACGTTACCTAGCATAGTTCCACTCCGCTGCAGGGCTACGTTACCTATCATAGTCCCACTCCTCTGCAGGGCTATGTTACCTATCATAGTCCCACTCCTCTGCAGGGCTATGTTACCTATCATAGTCCCACTCCTCTGCAGGGTTACATTACCTGTCATAGTCCCACTCCTCTGCAGGGCTATGTTACCTATCATAGTCCCACTCTGCAGGGTTACATTACCTATCATAGTCCCACTCCTCTGCAGGGCTATGCTACCTATCATAGTCCCACTCCTCTGCAGGGCAAGGTTACTTATCATAGCCCCACTTCTCTGCAGGGCTACCTTACCTATCATAGGCCCAATCCTCTGCATGGTTACATGACCTATCAAAGTCCCACTCTGCAGGGCTATGTTACCTATCATAGTCCCACTCCTCTGCAGGGTTACATTACCTATCATAGTCCTACTTCTCGGCAGGGCTACGTTGCCTATCATAGTCCCACTCTTCTGCAGGGCTATGTTACCTATCATAGTCCCACTCCTCTGCAGGGTTACATTACCTATCACAGTCCCACTCTGCAGGGATATGTTACCTATCATATTCCCACTCCTCTGCAGGTCTACGTTACCTGTCATAGTCCCACTCTGCAGGAATACGTTACCTATCATAGTCCCACTCCTCTGCAGGGCTATGTTACCTATCATAGTCCCACTCCTCTGCAGGGCTATGTTACCTATCATAGTCCCACTCCTCTGCAGGGTTACATTACCTGTCTTAGTCCCACTCCTCTGCAGGGCTATGTTACCTATCATAGTCCCACTCTGCAGGGTTACATTACCTATCATAGTCCCACTCTGCAGGGCTATGTTACCTTTCATAGTCCCACACCTCTGCAGAGCTACGTTCCCTATCATAGTCCCACTTCTCGGCAGGGCTACGTTACCTAGCATAGTTCCACTCCGCTGCAGGGCTACGTTACCTATCATAGTCCCACTCCTCTGCAGGGCTATGTTACCTATCATAGTCCCACTCCTCTGCAGGGCTATGTTACCTATCATAGTCCCACTCCTCTGCAGGGTTACATTACCTGTCATAGTCCCACTCCTCTGCAGGGCTATGTTACCTATCATAGTCCCAATTCTGCAGGGTTACATTACCTATCATAGTCCCACTCCTCTGCAGGGCTACGTTACCTATCATAGTCCCACTCCTCTGCAGGGCTATGCTACCTATCATAGTCCCACTCCTCTGCAGGGCAAGGTTACTTATCATAGCCTCACTTCTCTGCAGGGCTACCTTACCTATCATAGTCCCAATCCTCTGCAGGGTTACATTACCTATCATAGTCCCACTCTGCAGGGCTATGTTACCTATCATAGTCCCACTCCTCTGCAGGGCTATGCTACCTATCATAGTCCCACTCCTCTGCAGGGCAAGGTTACTTATCATAGCCCCACTTCTCTGCAGGTCTACCTTACCTATCATAGGCCCAATCCTCTGCAGGGTTACATTACCTATCATAGTCCCACTCTGCAGGGCTATGTTACCTATCATAGTCCCACTCCTCTGCAGGGTTACATTACCTATCACAGTCCCACTCTGCAGGGATATGTTACCTATCATATTCCCACTCCTCTGCAGGTCTACGTTACCTGTCATAGTCCCACTCTGCAGGAATACATTACCTATCATAGTCCCACTCCTCTGCAGGGCTATGTTACCTATCATAGTCCCACTCCTCTGCAGGGTTACTTTACCTATCACAGTCCCACTCTGCAGGGATATGTTACCTATCATAGTCCCACTCCTCTGCAGGACTACATTACGTTTCATAGTCCCAATCCTCTGCAGGACTACATTACGTATCATAGTCCCACTCCTCTGCAGGGTTACATTACCTATCACAGTCCCACTCTGCAGGGCTAAGTCACCTATCCTAGTCCCACTCCTCTGCAGGGCTATGTTACTTATCATAGTCCCACTCCTCTGCAGGGTTACATTACCTATCATAGTCCCACTCTGCAGGGCTATGTTACCTATCATAGTCCCACTCTGCAGGGCTATATTACCTATCGTAGTCCCACTCCTCTGCAGGGCTATGTTACTTATCATAGCCCCACTCTGCAGGGCTATATTACTTATCATAGTCCCACTCTGCAGGGCTATATTACCTATCATAGTCCCACTCCTCTGCAGGGATATGTTACTTATCATAGTCCCACTCTGCAGGGCTATGTTACCTATCATAGTCCCACTCCTCTGCAGGGATATGTTACTTATCATAGTCCCACTCTGCAGGGCTATGTTACCTATCATAGTCCCACTCCTCTGCAGGGCTATGTTACTTATCATAGTCTGACTCCTCTGCAGGGTTACATTACCTATCATAGTCCCACTCTGCAGGGCTATGTTACCTATCATAGTCCCACTCCTCTGCAGGGCTATGTTACTTATCATAGTCCCACTCTGCAGGGCTATATTACCTATCGTTGTCCCACTCCTCTGCAGGGATATGTTACTTATCATAGTCCCACTCTGCAGGGCTATGTTACCTATCATAGTCCCACTCCTCTGCAGGGCTATGTTACCTATCATAGTCCCACTCCTCTGCAGCGTTATATTACCTGTCATAGTCCCACTCCTCTGCAGGGCTATGTTACCTATCATAGTCCCACTCTGCAGGGCTATGTTACCTTTCATAGTCCCACACCGCTGCAGGGCTACGTTACCTATCATAGTCCCACTTCTCGGCAGGGCTATGTTAACTATCATAGTTCCACTCCTCTGCAGGGCTACGTTACCTATCATAGTCCCACTCCTCTGCAGGGCTATGTTACCTATCATAGTCCCACTCCTCTGCAGGGCCATGCCACCTATCATTGTCCCACTCCTCTGCAGGGCTACGTTACCTATCATAGTCCCACTCCTCTGCAGGGCTACGTTACCTATCATAGTCCCACTCCTCTGCAGGGCTATGCGACCTATCATAGTCCCACTCCTCTGCACGGCAAGGTTACTTATCATAGCCCAACTCCTCTGCAGGGTTACCTTACCTATCATAGTCCCACTCCTCTGCAGGGTTACATTACCTATCATAGTCCCACTCTGCAGGGCTATGTTACCTATCATTGTCCCACTCCTCTGCAGGGCTATGTTACCTATCATAGTCCCACTCCTCTGCAGGGTTACATTACCTATCATAGTCCCACTCTGCAGGGCTATGTTACCTATCATTGTCCCACTCCTCTGCAGGGCTATGTTACCTATCATAGTCCCACTCCTCTGCAGGGTTACATTACCTGTCATAGTCCCACTCCTCTGCAGGGCTATGTTACCTATCATAGTCCCACTCCTCTGCAGGGTTACATTACCTATCATATTCCCACTCTGCAGGGCTATGTTACCATTCATAGTCCCACACCTCTGCAGGGCTACATTACCTATCATAGATCATAGTCCCACTTCTCGGCAGGGCTACGTTACCTATCATAGTCCCACTCCTCTACAGGGCTACGTTGCCTATCATAGTCCCAGTCCTCTGCAGGGCTACGTTACCTATCATAGTCCCAGTCCTCTGCAGGGTTACATTACCTATAATAGTCCCACTCTGCAGGGCTACGTTACCTGTAATAGTCCCACTCCTCTGCAGGGTTACATTACCTATCATAGTCCCACTTCTCTGCAGGGCTACGTTACCTATCATAGTCCCACTGCAGGGCAAGGTTACCTATCATAGTCCCACTCTACAGGGCTACGTTACCTATCATAGTTCCACTCCTCTGCAGGGCTACATTACCTATTATAGTCCCACTCCTCTGCAGGGCTACGTTACCTATCATAGTCCCACTCCTCTGCAGGGCTACATTATCTATCACATTCCCAGTCCTCTACAGGGCTATGTTACCTATCATAGTCCCAGTCCTCTACAGGGCTATGTTACCTATCATAGTCCCAGTCCTCTGCAGGGTTACATTACCTATCACCATTCCACTCCTCTGCAGGACTACGTTACCTATTATAGTCCCACTCTGCAGGGCTATGTTACCTATCATAGTCCCACTCCTTTGCAGGGTTACATTACCTATCATAGTCCCACTCCTCTGCAGGGCTACGTTACCTATCATAGTACCACTCCTCTGCAGCGTTATATTACCTGTCATAGTCCCACTCCTCTGCAGGGCTATGTTACCTATCATAGTCCCACTCTGCAGGGTTACATTACCTATCATAGTCCCACTCTGCAGGGCTATGTTACCTTTCATAGTCCCACACCGCTGCAGGGCTACGTTACCTATCATAGTCCCACTTCTCGGCAGGGCTATGTTAACTATCATAGTTCCACTCCTCTGCAGGGCTATGTTACCTATCATAGTCCCACTCCTCTGCAGGGTTACATTACCTGTCATAGTCCCACTCCTCTGCAGGGCTATGTTACCTATCATAGTCCCAATTCTGCAGGGTTACATTACCTATCATAGTCCCACTCCTCTGCAGGGCTACGTTACCTATCATAGTCCCACTCCTCTGCAGGGCTATGCTACCTATCATAGTCCCACTCCTCTGCAGGGCAAGGTTACTTATCATAGCCTCACTTCTCTGCAGGGCTACCTTACCTATCATAGTCCCAATCCTCTGCAGGGTTACATTACCTATCATAGTCCCACTCTGCAGGGCTATGTTACCTATCATAGTCCCACTCCTCTGCAGGGCTATGCTACCTATCATAGTCCCACTCCTCTGCAGGGCAAGGTTACTTATCATAGCCCCACTTCTCTGCAGGGCTACCTTACCTATCATAGGCCCAATCCTCTGCAGGGTTACATTACCTATCATAGTCCCACTCTGCAGGGCTATGTTACCTATCATAGTCCCACTCCTCTGCAGGGTTACATTACCTATCACAGTCCCACTCTGCAGGGATATGTTACCTATCATATTCCCACTCCTCTGCAGGTCTACGTTACCTGTCATAGTCCCACTCTGCAGGAATACATTACCTATCATAGTCCCACTCCTCTGCAGGGCTATGTTACCTATCATAGTCCCACTCCTCTGCAGGGTTACTTTACCTATCACAGTCCCACTCTGCAGGGATATGTTACCTATCATAGTCCCACTCCTCTGCAGGACTACATTACGTTTCATAGTCCCAATCCTCTGCAGGACTACATTACGTATCATAGTCCCACTCCTCTGCAGGGTTACATTACCTATCACAGTCCCATTCTGCAGGGCTAAGTCACCTATCCTAGTCCCACTCCTCTGCAGGGCTATGTTACTTATCATAGTCCCACTCCTCTGCAGGGTTACATTACCTATCATAGTCCCACTCTGCAGGGCTATGTTACCTATCATAGTCCCACTCTGCAGGGCTATATTACCTATCGTAGTCCCACTCCTCTGCAGGGCTATGTTACTTATCATAGCCCCACTCTGCAGGGCTATATTACTTATCATAGTCCCACTCTGCAGGGCTATATTACCTATCATAGTCCCACTCCTCTGCAGGGATATGTTACTTATCATAGTCCCACTCTGCAGGGCTATGTTACCTATCATAGTCCCACTCCTCTGCAGGGATATGTTACTTATCATAGTCCCACTCTGCAGGGCTATGTTACCTATCATAGTCCCACTCCTCTGCAGGGCTATGTTACCTATCATAGTCCCACTCTGCAGGGTTACATTACCTATCATAGTCCCACTCTGCAGGGCTATGTTACCTTTCATAGTCCCACACCGCTGCAGGGCTACGTTACCTATCATAGTCCCACTTCTCGGCAGGGCTATGTTAACTATCATAGTTCCACTCCTCTGCAGGGCTATGTTACCTATCATAGTCCCACTCCTCTGCAGGGTTACATTACCTGTCATAGTCCCACTCCTCTGCAGGGCTATGTTACCTATCATAGTCCCAATTCTGCAGGGTTACATTACCTATCATAGTCCCACTCCTCTGCAGGGCTACGTTACCTATCATAGTCCCACTCCTCTGCAGGGCTATGCTACCTATCATAGTCCCACTCCTCTGCAGGGCAAGGTTACTTATCATAGCCTCACTTCTCTGCAGGGCTACCTTACCTATCATAGTCCCAATCCTCTGCAGGGTTACATTACCTATCATAGTCCCACTCTGCAGGGCTATGTTACCTATCATAGTCCCACTCCTCTGCAGGGCTATGCTACCTATCATAGTCCCACTCCTCTGCAGGGCAAGGTTACTTATCATAGCCCCACTTCTCTGCAGGGCTACCTTACCTATCATAGGCCCAATCCTCTGCAGGGTTACATTACCTATCATAGTCCCACTCTGCAGGGCTATGTTACCTATCATAGTCCCACTCCTCTGCAGGGTTACATTACCTATCACAGTCCCACTCTGCAGGGATATGTTACCTATCATATTCCCACTCCTCTGCAGGTCTACGTTACCTGTCATAGTCCCACTCTGCAGGAATACATTACCTATCATAGTCCCACTCCTCTGCAGGGCTATGTTACCTATCATAGTCCCACTCCTCTGCAGGGTTACTTTACCTATCACAGTCCCACTCTGCAGGGATATGTTACCTATCATAGTCCCACTCCTCTGCAGGACTACATTACGTTTCATAGTCCCAATCCTCTGCAGGACTACATTACGTATCATAGTCCCACTCCTCTGCAGGGTTACATTACCTATCACAGTCCCACTCTGCAGGGCTAAGTCACCTATCCTAGTCCCACTCCTCTGCAGGGCTATGTTACTTATCATAGTCCCACTCCTCTGCAGGGTTACATTACCTATCATAGTCCCACTCTGCAGGGCTATGTTACCTATCATAGTCCCACTCTGCAGGGCTATATTACCTATCGTAGTCCCACTCCTCTGCAGGGCTATGTTACTTATCATAGCCCCACTCTGCAGGGCTATATTACTTATCATAGTCCCACTCTGCAGGGCTATATTACCTATCATAGTCCCACTCCTCTGCAGGGATATGTTACTTATCATAGTCCCACTCTGCAGGGCTATGTTACCTATCATAGTCCCACTCCTCTGCAGGGATATGTTACTTATCATAGTCCCACTCTGCAGGGCTATGTTACCTATCATAGTCCCACTCCTCTGCAGGGCTATGTTACTTATCATAGTCTGACTCCTCTGCAGGGTTACATTACCTATCATAGTCCCACTCTGCAGGGCTATGTTACCTATCATAGTCCCACTCCTCTGCAGGGCTATGTTACTTATCATAGTCCCACTCTGCAGGGCTATATTACCTATCGTTGTCCCACTCCTCTGCAGGGATATGTTACTTATCATAGTCCCACTCTGCAGGGCTATGTTACCTATCATAGTCCCACTCCTCTGCAGCGTTATATTACCTGTCATAGTCCCACTCCTCTGCAGGGCTATGTTACCTATCATAGTCCCACTCTGCAGGGCTATGTTACCTTTCATAGTCCCACACCGCTGCAGGGCTACGTTACCTATCATAGTCCCACTTCTCGGCAGGGCTATGTTAACTATCATAGTTCCACTCCTCTGCAGGGCTACGTTACCTATCATAGTCCCACTCCTCTGCAGGGCTATGTTACCTATCATAGTCCCACTCCTCTGCAGGGCCATGCCACCTATCATTGTCCCACTCCTCTGCAGGGCTACGTTACCTATCATAGTCCCACTCCTCTGCAGGGCTACGTTACCTATCATAGTCCCACTCCTCTGCAGGGCTATGCGACCTATCATAGTCCCACTCCTCTGCACGGCAAGGTTACTTATCATAGCCCAACTCCTCTGCAGGGTTACCTTACCTATCATAGTCCCACTCCTCTGCAGGGTTACATTACCTATCATAGTCCCACTCTGCAGGGCTATGTTACCTATCATTGTCCCACTCCTCTGCAGGGCTATGTTACCTATCATAGTCCCACTCCTCTGCAGGGTTACATTACCTATCATAGTCCCACTCTGCAGGGCTATGTTACCTATCATTGTCCCACTCCTCTGCAGGGCTATGTTACCTATCATAGTCCCACTCCTCTGCAGGGTTACATTACCTGTCATAGTCCCACTCCTCTGCAGGGCTATGTTACCTATCATAGTCCCACTCCTCTGCAGGGTTACATTACCTATCATATTCCCACTCTGCAGGGCTATGTTACCATTCATAGTCCCACACCTCTGCAGGGCTACATTACCTATCATAGATCATAGTCCCACTTCTCGGCAGGGCTACGTTACCTATCATAGTCCCACTCCTCTACAGGGCTACGTTGCCTATCATAGTCCCAGTCCTCTGCAGGGCTACGTTACCTATCATAGTCCCAGTCCTCTGCAGGGTTACATTACCTATAATAGTCCCACTCTGCAGGGCTACGTTACCTGTAATAGTCCCACTCCTCTGCAGGGTTACATTACCTATCATAGTCCCACTTCTCTGCAGGGCTACGTTACCTATCATAGTCCCACTGCAGGGCAAGGTTACCTATCATAGTCCCACTCTACAGGGCTACGTTACCTATCATAGTTCCACTCCTCTGCAGGGCTACATTACCTATTATAGTCCCACTCCTCTGCAGGGCTACGTTACCTATCATAGTCCCACTCCTCTGCAGGGCTACATTATCTATCACATTCCCAGTCCTCTACAGGGCTATGTTACCTATCATAGTCCCAGTCCTCTACAGGGCTATGTTACCTATCATAGTCCCAGTCCTCTGCAGGGTTACATTACCTATCACCATTCCACTCCTCTGCAGGACTACGTTACCTATTATAGTCCCACTCTGCAGGGCTATGTTACCTATCATAGTCCCACTCCTTTGCAGGGTTACATTACCTATCATAGTCCCACTCCTCTGCAGGGCTACGTTACCTATCATAGTACCACTCCTCTGCAGCGTTATATTACCTGTCATAGTCCCACTCCTCTGCAGGGCTATGTTACCTATCATAGTCCCACTCTGCAGGGTTACATTACCTATCATAGTCCCACTCTGCAGGGCTATGTTACCTTTCATAGTCCCACACCGCTGCAGGGCTACGTTACCTATCATAGTCCCACTTCTCGGCAGGGCTATGTTAACTATCATAGTTCCACTCCTCTGCAGGGCTACGTTACCTATCATAGTCCCACTCCTCTGCAGGGCTATGTTACCTATCATAGTCCCACTCCTCTGCAGGGCCATGCCACCTATCATAGTCCCACTCCTCTGCAGGGCTACGTTACCTATCATAGTCCCATTCCTCTGCAGGGCTACGTTACCTATCATAGTCCCACTCCTCTGCAGGGCTATGCGACCTATCATAGTCCCACTCCTCTGCACGGCAAGGTTACTTATCATAGCCCAACTCCTCTGCAGGGTTACCTTACCTATCATAGTCCCACTCCTCTGCAGGGTTACATTACCTATCATAGTCCCACTCTGCAGGGCTATGTTACCTATCATTGTCCCACTCCTCTGCAGGGCTATGTTACCTATCATAGTCCCACTCCTCTGCAGGGTTACATTACCTGTCATAGTCCCACTCCTCTGCAGGGCTATGTTACCTATCATAGTCCCACTCCTCTGCAGGGTTACATTACCTATCATATTCCCACTCTGCAGGGCTATGTTACCATTCATAGTCCCACACCTCTGCAGGGCTACGTTACCTATCATAGATCATAGTCCCACTTCTCGGCAGGGCTACGTTACCTATCATAGTCCCAGTCCTCTGCAGGGCTACGTTACCTATCATAGTCCCAGTCCTCTGCAGGGTTACATTACCTATAATAGTCCCACTCTGCAGGGCTACGTTACCTGTAATAGTCCCACTCCTCTGCAGGGTTACATTACCTATCATAGTCCCACTTCTCTGCAGGGCTACGTTACCTATCATAGTCCCACTGCAGGGCAAGGTTACCTATCATAGTCCCACTCTACAGGGCTACGTTACCTATCATAGTCCCACTCCTCTGCAGGGCTACATTACCTATTATAGTCCCACTCCTCTGCAGGGCTACGTTACCTATCATAGTCCCACTCCTCTGCAGGGCTACATTACCTATCATAGTCCCAGTCCTCTACAGGGCTATGTTACATATCATAGTCCCAGTCCTCTACAGGGCTATGTTACCTATCATAGTCCCAGTCCTCTGCAGGGTTACATTACCTATCACCATTCCACTCCTCTGCAGGACTACGTTACCTATTATAGTCCCACTCTGCAGGGCTATGTTACCTATCATAGTCCCACTCCTCTGCAGGGCTACGTTACCTATCATAGTACCACTCCTCTGCAAGGCTATGTTACCTATCATAGCCCCACTCCTCTGCAGGGCTACGTTACCTATCATAGTCCCACTCCTCTGCAAGGCTACGTTACCTATCATAGTCCCAATCATCTGTAGGGCTACATTACCTATCATAGTCCCAGTCCTCTGCAGGGCTATGTTACCTATCATAGTCCCAGTCCTCTGCAGGGTTACATTACCTATCATCGTTCCACTCCTCTGCAGGGCTACGTTACCTATCATAGTCCCACTCCTCTGCAGGGTTACATTACCTATCATAGTCCCACTCCTCTGCAGAGCTACATTACATATCATAGTCCCAGTCCTCTACAGGGCTATGTTACCTATCATAGTCCCAGTCCTCTGCAGGGTTACATTACCTATCACCATTCCACTCCTCTGCAGGACTACGTTACCTATTATAGTCCCACTCTGCAGGGCTATGTTACCTATCATAGTCCCACTCCTCTGCAGGGCTACGTTACCTATCATAGTACCACTCCTCTGCAAGGCTATGTTACCTATCATAGCCCCACTCCTCTGCAGGGCTACGTTACCTATCATAGTCCCACTCCTCTGCAAGGCTACGTTACCTATCATAGTCCCAATCATCTGTAGGGCTACATTACCTATCATAGTCCCAGTCCTCTGCAGGGCTATGTTACCTATCATAGTCCCAGTCCTCTGCAGGGTTACATTACCTATCATCGTTCCACTCCTCTGCAGGGCTACGTTACCTATCATAGTCCCACTCCTCTGCAGGGTTACATTACCTATCATAGTCCCACTCCTCTGCAGAGCTACATTACCTATCATAGTACCACTCCTCTGCAAGGCTACGTTACCTATCATAGTCCCAGTCCTCTGCAGGGTTACATTACCTATCATCGTTCCACTCCTCTGCAGGGCTACGTTACCTATCATAGTCCCACTCTGCAGGGCTATGTTACCTATCATAGTTCCACTCCTTTGCAGGGTTACATTACCTATCATAGTCCCACTCCTCTGCAGGGCTATGTTACCCATCATAGTCCCACTCCTCTACAGGGCTACGTTACCTATCATAGTCCCACTCCTCTGCAGGGCTACATTACCTATCATAGTCCCAGTCCTCTGCAGGTCTATGTTACCTATCATAGTCCCAGTCCTCTGCAGGGTTACATTACCTATCATCATTCCACTCCTCTGCAGGGCTACGTTACCTATCATAGTCCCACTCCTCTGCAGGGTTACATTACCTATCATAGTCCCACTCCTCTGCAGGGCTATGTTACCTATCATAGTACCACTCCTCTGCAAGGCTACGTTACCTATCATAGCCCCACTCCTCTGCAGGGCTACGTTACCTATCATAGTCCCACTCCTCTGCAGGGCTATGTTACCCAACATAGTCCCACTCCTCTGCAGGGCTATGTTACCTATCATAGTCCCACTCCTCTGCAGGGCTACATTACATATCATAGTCCCACTCCTTTGCAGGGCTACATTGCCTATCATACTCCCACTCCTCTGCAGGGCTACGTTACCTATCATAGTCCCACTCTGCAGGGCTACGTTACCTATCATAGTCCCACTGCTCTGCAGGGCTATGTTACCTATCATAGTCCCACTCCTCTGCAGGGCTACGTTACCTATCATAGTCCCACTCCTCTGCAGGGCTATATTACCCATCATAGTCCCACTCCTCTGCAGGGCTACTTTACCTATCATAGTCCCACTCCTCGGCAGAGCTACGTTACCTATCATAGTCCCACTCCTCAGCAGGGTTACATTACCTATCATAGTCCCACTCCTCTGCAGGGTTACGTTACCTATCATAGTCCCACTCCTCTGCAGGGTTACGTTACCTATCATAGTCCCACTCCTCTGCAGGGTTACGTTACCTATCATAGTCCCACTCCTCTGCAGGGTTACGTTACCTATCATTGTCCCACTCCTCTGCAGGGTTACGTTACCTATCATAGTCCCACTCCTCGGCAGAGCTACGTTACCTATCATAGTCCCACTCCTCGGCAGAGCTACGTTACCTATCATAGTCCCACTCCTCGGCAGAGCTACGTTACCTATCATAGTCCCACTCCTCGGCAGAGCTACGTTACCTATCATTGTCCCACTCCTCGGCATGGCTACGTTACCTATCATTGTCCCACTCCTCGGCATGGCTACGTTACCTATCATTGTCCCACTCCTCGGCATGGCTACGTTACCTATCATACTGAAAATAGAGATGGTGTGGACACATTATGGGCTGCAGGGCTGGAAGTCACGCATTCACACAAACACTAAAACAGACACTAAATGCACCTCTTCAAGTTCAGTGCCTTGAAAATAAGTGATTCCTTAAAGATAATAACTAGCCCTTCTAAGCCCTAGCAACAAACTAAAGCAGCTGAAATCATTGGACACAGGTAGGCACTAGGTAGGCACCCACAGAAGTGCCACCGAAAACGTTATCTGAATTCAAAGCCGCAAACCATCATTTAGCCTCCCTGTGGGGGCGGCGACAGGAAAAGCAGGGTTGAGGAGGACCCATACAGAGAGAGAATGACAAGCCTGTAGCACATACAGTAGTGGTGTGTGGGTCAGCGGTTTGTTCACCCGCACCCACCCACAATTGCTAATAACCCATCCGCAACCCGCATGACTGTGTGTGATAAAGTGACGATATGAGGCCCGCCCCCTACCCTAACCTGCAAATATAAAACAATATATTTTTTACAGCGAGCACAGGATTTAGATATGTCTCGGCTATTTGTTAGTCAACTTGTCTATAATTAAATAGGCTACATGCAGATTCTCTTCTTCTGTCATTAGCCTATATGTTGCCATAGAAGACTAAATAAACCCTTGCTCAACATAGTAATGTGATAGAGTGACAACTAGATTGAAACATTCATTCTGACGTTGATCAAGTTCTCTCTGTCACCTCTGCTTCTTTCACTGAGCAAAGACGTTTAGGGACCGGGGATAAGATGCAAGATTATCTGTGCAAAATGTTCAAATGGCATCAGGTTGACCGGTTGTAAAAAATGAAAAATAGAAATCTGTGAAAACGACCCAACATGTTACTGACTAGATTTCAGTTCGACTTGGATGCATAATATATACGATTAAAATATTGTCAGCTTTATGATGCTGATAAAGACAGCACCTCTACAGACATTTACATTCTCTCAAGATAATGAAAGGAAGAAATCCTATTTATCCACTCCTGTTCCTGAGTCGAAATGTAGCCTACATTCGGTGTATTATTTTACTGTGTAAAATTCTTAATTCTGCAGGAGTTCATATTAAAGCTACAGTATGTGAGAGGTTATAAACCTACAGTCAGTGTCCAGATTTCAGTGTCCATTTAACTCATCTGAACACTAGGCTACATTCCCCTTGACGTGCCATAGGCCTATTTTAAGTCCCCGTCTCGTGGCTGTCGAATTTGTATAGCACCTCACAATCATCACGCATAACACTGCTGTCATCCTCTTTAAACGCTGATATTGTCATTTTTGCCTCTGAAGATCTCCATTAACTTTTCTGCCAGTTCCCAAAAAGCATTTGGAGACTGGCCTGTAGGCTATTTGGCACGCATATAGTTAGGCCATAGGCTTACGCACTAATGCCAGATAGCCTGAAATAATGAAAGAAAAACCTACATGTATCCTACAAATATAAATTGCACAAGAATTATACATTCATGGACTTTTTGAAGGTCTTGTTTTCTCTTAATTCAATCTGCCCACCCTTCATCCACACAATATTTCATGATACTAAACCCCCCTGCCCTGCGGATATAGCCCGGGGACTACGGGTTATGGCAGTGGGGACTAAACACATCCAAAGACGATAGAGAGCACAGAGAAGGCAGTAGGGACGGACTGAGGGCCTTTCCCCACCTCTGGATTGAACAGAGGGGGTGTCTGTCTCCGAGCAAACAGAAGAAGAGGGAGAAGAAGACGTCATGTCTCTCTCACAAAGCCAGCCAGCTTAGCGGTACCATTAGTGATCCTCTCTTTATTGATGGAGGTTTGGTGAAATTTCTGAGCAATCTGAAGAGACCATCAAGACAAGAGTGTCACATGTTTGCCAGCGGGATAAGGAAAGGAGAAAGGGTTTTTGCCCCATCGTTACAGCACTTAGGCTTAGAGCTGTGTGTGTATGCGGGGGGGGGGGGGGGGGGGGTCTGTCTGTGTGTGTGTGTGTGTGTGTGTGTGTGTGTGTGTGTGTGTGTGTGTGTGTGTGTGTGTGTGTGTGTGTGTGTGTGCGTGTGCGTGTGCGTGTAAGACACGGGATGGTTTTTCAATACCGTTAACACAATATTTCATTTTAATATGTGTAGCTACTTTTTAAGTAAATACCAGCACTCATCTTGTGCAATACGTTAGGAGATAAAGAACATTGCGTTCTTCCTTTCACCTGTCACATTATTATGAAGCTTGTGATAGTCCCCAGTCAAGTGTCACGTGGTGTTTGTTTACAAGCACACAGCGACAAGAGACCGGAGCCTTGTGAGTCACTCACTGTTGTGAAGAATGCACCAGGTGATCTAGTTACAGTATGGACTTCACAACTAAATGTTTGCCAGCTAGATATCTTACAACTATTAAGTTAACTGTCTAAAATGTGCTAAATGCTCCACAGTTGTGCATTTGGTTTGCTAATTTAGTAGCTAGTTAGCTATCTAGCTAAGTGGTTAGGAGAGAATCCCCTCTTGGATCAAGAACCTTGCTGGCTAATATAATTTTTTTGCATGCAGCAAACTGGGAGTAGCAGTGGAGGCTGCTGAGGGGAGGATGGTTCATAATAATGGCTGCAATGGAGAAAATGGAATGGTATCAAACATGGCGGCAGGTAGCCTAGAGGTTAGGGCATATGGCCAGTAACCGGAAGGTTGCTAGATCGAATCCCCAAGCTGACAAGGTCAAAATCTGTCGTTCTCCCCCTGAACAAGGTAGTTAACCCACTATTCCTAGGCCGTCATTGTAAATAAGAATTTGTTCTTAATAACTGACTTGCATAGCTACATAAAAATATGGAAACCATATTTGATACCATTCCACCTACTATTCTGCTCCAGCCATTACCACAAGCCCACTTGCCCCAATTACGGTGTTATTTATTTGTATACTTATATAGTTTAGGTCAAAAACTGTACAAAATGCAATGCGTTCGTTAGCATTTGGTTAGCATTCTCTATGGGATTTTACATGTACTTGTTAACATTGCTAACTTTCAGATTACAGAGTATCAGTGGGGTTTGAAAACAGCGGCACCTGAGTCCCAGACCCAGAGTACCTTCATTATCAAATCCAAATCTCAAAAAACGACTATATTAGTTTTCTCTGACCAGCTAATCCTTTGACTCCCTAGGATCTTTGGAAAGCTTGGATTTGGGGAGGGATATCTTGGGACAAATCAACTCTCACAAAAAGTCCCTTTGAATGACTTTAATCTCAAATGGCAGCCATCCATGACATCAACTTCCCTGCTTTCTAAATCACAGATTTAAGGCTAAGAGGGTTAGTCAATTTGTTATGGAGCTGTACCAATTCAGTAATATCACACAAAAAGGATCACCTTTCTGACCTGAAGTAGTCCAACCAAAAAAGAGCAACCCTCAAAGTATCTCAGTCTGAAAATAAACATATGGTTCATGTTTTGATGCTGTTGCAATTGTGAGGTTGGCATAATGCCAAATAGGCAAGAAGACAGAATAATAGACAAGACCATGTAGCAGGGCCAAGCTCTATTGTGTAGCCCAGGTATTCCCAAACTGGGGTATGTGCATCCCCAGGGGTATGCGCCATGCCATCGGGGGTACAGCAAATAAAAATGTCATTCACATTTAAAAAAATATATATATATATATATATATTTTTTTTTTTTGTAATTTTTATTTATTGTACTTTTTTTCAAATTTTCAAACAGATATTTATATTTTCCAACAGGGCTAATACATTTGAGTGTAAGTTTTTTTCTCGTCTGAGTAGGCTCATTTCACTGCCAAAGATTAAATTCAACCATCTAGTCTTCAGCGAAATAACGACACAATGTCAAATACAGGTATCACAGTCAAATAATTAACATCCAATCACATTAACCATTACTCTCTCGCGGGAATTCCACTAACGGTCCATATGTTACCAAACGCAGCTGCTGCTCATGTTGCTATCTGTACTGATGGCGTAAAAGCCATGACAGGGAGACATAGTGGAGTGGTAATGCGCGTGCAAGCAGTTGCTCCCGACGCCACTTGGGTACACTGCAGGATCCACCGAGAGGCTCTTGCTGCCAAGGGAATGCCTGACAGCTTGAAAGACGTTTTGGACACTAGAGTGAAAATGGTTAACCGTGTTAAAGCAAGGGCCCTGAACTTATTTTCTGCACTATCTGCACTATCTAATGATATGGGCAGTGACAATGTAATGCTTTTACAACATACAGAAGTGCACTGGTTATCAAGGGGAAAAGTATTGACACGTTTTTTATTTTTTTTATTTGTATTAATTTTTTTATAGACGAGCTTAACGTTTTCTTTACTGACCATCATTTTCACACACCTGGCCTATCTGGGTGCTGTTATTTCTCGCCTGAATGATCTGAATATAGAATTACAGGGACTCTCCGCAACTATATTCAATGTGCGGGACAAAATTGAGGCTATGATTAAGAAGTTGGAGCTCTTCTCTGTCTGAATTAACAAGGACAACACACAGGTCTTTCCATCATTGTATGATTTTTTTCTGTGCAAATTAACTCAAGCGTACGGACAATGTCAAATGTGATATAGCGAAGCACCTGAGTCAGTTGGGTGTGCAATTACGCAGGTACATTGCCGAAACGGACAACACAAACATCTGTATTCGTTATCCCTTTCATGCCCTGCCTCCAGTCCACTTACCGATATATGAACAAGAGAGCCTTATCGAAATTGCAACAAGTGGTTCTGTGAAAATGTAATTTAATCAGGAGCCACTTCCTGATTTCTGGATTGGGCTGCGCTCAGAGTATCCTGCCTTGGCAGATCGTGCTGTTAAGACACTGATGCCCTTTACAACCACGTACCAATGTGAGAGTGGATTCTCGACCCTCACTAGCATGAAAACTAAATACGGGCACAGACTGTGTGTGGAAAATGATTTAAGACTGAGACTCTCTCCAATGCAACCCAACATTGCAGAGTTATGTGTATCCATTCAAGCACACCCTTCTCATGAACCTGTGATGAGTTATTCACAATTTTCCATGAACAAATAAGGTTTTATATGTAAGATGGTTAAATAAAGAGCAAAAGTATTGATTATTATTATATTATTATTTGTGCCCTGGTCCTATAAGAGCTCTTTGTCACTTCCCACGAGCAGAATTGTGACAAAAACTGACACTCATTCTTGTTTAACAAACATATTGTATACATCTGAGAGTGCGCTGACTCTGGTGCTAGAGGGGGTACGCAGCTGGAGGATGAATGGTTGAAGGGGTACGGGACTATAAAAAGTTACGGAAACCACTGGTGTAGCCAATGCATTTGGTCTCCTTTACTCAAGAGGTTCACCGACACCATGATAAAGCCACAGATAGAATCAAATGTTATTGGTCACATACACATATTTCGCAGATGTTATTGCAGGTGTAGCGAAATGCATGTAGATGCGATGCGCCACACAGATCCGACTATGCGTGGGTTTCATGCATGTCATTCGGGAAGGAAAGAGTAAAGTGTTGGAGGGAATAGGACTACATACATGCAAAGCAACTTTATTTTAGTGAGCCCCTTGATCGGGTGCACATGGAAGAAAATGTGTTTTT
The DNA here is from genome assembly GCF_002021735.2 of Oncorhynchus kisutch. Classification (NCBI taxonomy): domain Eukaryota; kingdom Metazoa; phylum Chordata; class Actinopteri; order Salmoniformes; family Salmonidae; genus Oncorhynchus; species Oncorhynchus kisutch. Next base: position 51,197,054 of record NC_034177.2, read on the forward strand.
CCTTGCTACATTTCTGCTGGAGAGCATTTCTCAAAGGATGCCCTATCTGGACCTATCTCTGGGTTCAGTTGTGTCACAAAAACACTGACAGAGGACTCCCCAAACCCAAGGACAGCTCCAACTCCACTGAGGCTGCAAATTTGAAATGCATGATAGGACACATGATGGTCCTGGGCAGAGCCAGACATGTCTTGGAGGGACAGTGACTGTTATGTAATGTAATGTGTTTCTCATATAGCTTCTCTGGCTGCTTTGACTGTGCTGAAACTGTTCCAAAGCAACGAGGGAAACATTTACTGACATCATAGTAACTTACTTTCGGGACTATTATACTGGTACCATTGTGCCAGGCAAGCTCAATCAAGTAGCTGAAGTATCCGAGAGACAATAAGTACTACTTCAACTCAGGTCTGTTATGGTATATAGCAGCAAGAGCCCCAAGGAGCCTTATCATTCCTCATAAAGTCTGAATTTGGTCAGACTTTGCAGGGCACGGGACAACAGAAGATGCATTACATTAGCAGTCCAGTTTATAGGATTCCTATCAAAATGACAAGCATTCCCATGAAATCCTTCTGACAGTTCATGTCAGATTTATGAAACTGAATACATTGGGTTGAATTGGCTCTTGGCCAACAGTCCAGCATGTCCATTGCATCTGTCATGTTGAATCGTTTATACCTCATCTATTATAGTACAGACTAGGCCGTCAGTGTAGTCTTCAGTTGCAAAAATACTGCGAACAGCCAGGCAGGACGCGCCCATGACATGGTACCTTGGCTGACAACCTGGCTGACATTCTAGTGGTTGAGGTGATTTCCTGATGATGCTGGGATATGCTATCGCCGTCTGTTGGGGCTCCAACTAGTCGGCTACAATGAACCCAGCGACCTATATTTTCTGCTGCGTATAATTCATAATAAATAAAATGTTCATCTTGCAGGGATTGGTCTGTTTACAGTGAATCGCCGACTGTTTCTAAATCAATTACTAGGAAAGAATAGGAGAAGCATTAGATATCCTGCTGCCTAGCCTATAATAACAATATCCTAACGAATAGGGATAGATAAGCAGCACCGCTAGGCTATTTGATATGTTTAAGGTTTTATGAATGTCATTCATGAACAACGTACACAGGTGTGTAGCTAATCATCCGTAATGTGGATAAAAATGCAATCCCACTATTCCTCCCTTCAAGACCATGGAGCCAGCGCACTGTCTTGTCTGTCCGTGCACGGAAAATGCATGCTACGAAAGTCACCCAAAATAACGTTTCATGTCAATGTGCAAACAGCATCCATTCAAGATCATCTGTATAGTCTCAGTTTTGCAGTCGGGAATAACAGAGCGAGGATGCAAGATGCATAAACTTGTCTAAATTGTACACGATTCTGCATTGCGGTAGGCTCCATCACTTCGTCCCCATCTCAATCATTGTAAACAACACTGATTCCCCTTGCTTTGCCCCGTGCTGCAAAGACACAGCTTTTCTAGGGGGGGGGGGGGGGGGGGGGGGGATATATAGAATCGCTGAAGTTGTCATCTTCTTACCTGCAATAGCGAACGATCCGTCCGTCGGTGTGCATTCACGACTCACGCCTGGATCATCGCCGGGTGCTCAGGAACTAGGAGCAGGGAAGAAACTGACAGGCAGCTGAGTCTCTGCCCTTGTCCTCTTCGATTGGACGGATGTCTATAGGGGGCGCTATACGGAACTTTTATTGGGCGACAGGCGCAGCCACCCAGTCCAAAAGATGTGTTCATAACAGAAGAGATCTGACAACATAACGGAGGATCGATCATAGCTAAGTGTTATTTGACATATTCTGCAGTGTGATGGTATCGTTTTCATTTTGCCTAAACATGAACTCTACCTGGATGATGTCAGTACTTCAATGGGAAAATGCAGTAGCCTATTTTAATATGGAGTAGCATACCACAGACATCAATTCAACGTCTATTCCAACGTCTATTCCAACGTCTATTCCAATTTCATTGAAATGACGTTGATTCAACCAGTGTGTGCCCAGTGTGTAGGCATCATTATATATTTTAAAATGTGAGAACGACGTTGCCTGAAGCAGTCTACGTGATTGGAGATATGAGAGAGATGTGGGCTATTGTCAAGATTAGCGGAGACAAACAAGGCTCACAGAGAGTAGGTCACTAGTAATTTAAAAAAAGTTCAATCCCAATCCACATGACATCCTCAAAACATGTCTACAAGCATTGCATTGCTGTGAATGTATACAAGATACTTAAGGCCCTCAATTATATTTTGGCACCAATGCTTATGCTTAGGCCTACAGTGAAAACATTTAAATCAGCAATGATGACATGCTCAAAAAATTTCTAGGTACAGTGTACATTGTATAAAATATAATGTCCTCAAGGATATTTTTCTACCAGTAATCCAAGATTTGTATGTCAATCTTTCGAATAACTGTCATTCATCTGAGAAACATGGCAGTGTACATACAGTAGGGTATGAATGGCATTGTCTTCTATCAATCTCCAGGGTGACTCATAAACAGCTTCCACCCTACTGTCTTTCGAGAGAAGAGAATAGGTAATTGTCACATATGTGGTAGAGAAAGTGGAGAGGCAGAGACAGAGAGAGAAAGAGAGAGTGAGAGACAGAGGGAGTGCGAGAAAGAGAGACAGAGAGTGAGAGAGACAGTGAGAGAGAGACAGAGAGTGTGTGAGAGAGGGGGGAGGGAGAAGTATGAGAGAAGAAGAGTGAAGAGTCTGAAGAGGAGAGGGGGATGTCGTGATTTAACCCTCTACTGATCCCCTTTGGGACTCAACCCAAGGTATCTCCATCCCTGAAACCCAAATCCACATGGGACATGTGTGCGCTCGTGTGTGTGTTCAGGTTGGTGGGAGGTGAGGACGGGGATACAATCCCCCACGGTGCCATAAGGATATCAGGTGGAGGGGAGGAGACAGAGGGCATTAGTGTCAGATTATTAGAACAAAAGCACTCTCACTTTATGTATACACCCACCCAGTGGTGTGCACACACACACACACACACACACACACACACACACACACACACACACACACACACACACACACACACACACACACACACACACACACACACACACACACACTGGTGGTACACTGACCTAGGGTTGTGAGAGCCTCTGTTGACTGTATCAGCTAGCTCCCCCAAGGAAATAGCTCCTTCGATTAGAGAGCGATGCAGGGGGAAACCATCACATTAAAGGGGCATTTCATAGCATTTTGCATGATCCTGAGACTTTGCCAGGAAGTAAACACAGGCTTGCCAGTGGGATAACTATAAGGCGTATTTGCAAAATAGGCTGATTAACGGTGGATTTCAACAACAACAAAAAATAGTGAAATTACCCCTTCATGTAGTGCCATTTCAGTTTAATAAACTCTGGGTATGCTATCGTTGATCAGCAGAAGGGGACACACTGAGGGGTCAGACGGTTGGCCTCTTAACAGATGTGCGTGTCTTGGCTCACCATTCGTCAGCCATATGGAAATGTCACAGAGGAATCATACAAAATTATCATCTCGGTCTCTCAGGCCTGTGGTGGAAAAGGCCACATTTACATATGAACACAAAGGGCCACTCTTCACATCAGGAGCAGACACTCTCTCAACCTTTGATCACACTACAGAAGGAGAGAGAGGCACACCTATAGCTCATCTCTTGGCAGTAGTACTGTAGACTACTTTATCACTGACCTCAACCCAGAGTCTCTCAGAGCGTTCACAGTCAGCCCACTGACACCCCTATCTGATCCCAGCAAAATCCCAGTCTTCTTGAACAGAGCGAAACTATATCATGAGGCATCAAAGCCAAAGGAATTGAATAATATTAATCTACAGATGGAAGGAAAGTAGTGTGGAAACCTACCAAAAAACAACAAATTCAATCCCTTTTGGACAACTTCCTGGACAAAACGTTTCACTGTAATAGTGAAGGTGTAAACTTGGCAGTAGAAAATCTAAACAGTATATTTGACCTCTCAGCTTCCCTATCAAATCTAAAAATGTCAAACAGAAAAACGAAAATTATCATCAATTATCATCAACCGAAAATGATCATCAAATGGTTTGATGAAGAATGCAAAAACCTAAGAAAGAAATTGAGAAACCTATCCAACCAAAAACATAGACCCAGAGAACTTGAGCCTAAAACAATACAGATGTCACGTTCTGACCTTTATTTCCTTTGTTTTGTCATTATTTAGTATGGTCAGGGCGTGAGTTGGGGTGGGCAGTCTATGTTTGTTTTTCTATGATTTTGGGATTTCTATGTTTCGGCCTAGTATGGTTCTCAATCAGAGGCAGGTGTCATTAGTTGTCTCTGATTGAGAATCATACTTAGGGAGCCTGCGTTTCACTGTTTGTTTGTGGGTGATTGTCTATGTTAGTTGCTTGTGTCAGCACAGTTCTCATTATAGCGTCACGGTCGTTATTCGTTTATTGTTTTGTATAGTTTGTATTCAGTGCTTTCTTTAATTAAAAAATCATCATGAACACATACCACACTGCATTTTGGTCCGCTCCTTACGATGATCGTGACAACAGAAATACGGCACAACGGAAAAAGAAGGAACAGTACGTCAGTAATCAGCACAATGTAATTGAAGAATCCATAGACTAACCACTTCTGGGGAAAAATGGGAATACACTTAACAACCACATGAACAGTTATCTATCCAAAACTGAGACGTATGGTTAAAACACAGATTCACAATCTTTTTGGCTCTAAAACAAAGAAAAACCGCAAAAACATACACAGTTGAAGTTTACATACACCTTAGCCAAATACATTTAAACTCGGTTTTTCACAATTCAGTAAAAATTCCTTGTCTTAGGTCAGTTAGGATCACCACTTTATTTTAAGAATGTAAAATGTCAGAATAATAGAGAATTATTTATTTGAGATTTTATTTCTTTCATCACATTCCCAGTGGGTCAGAAGTTTACATACTCTCAATTAGTATTTAGTAGCATTGCCTTTAAATTGTTCAACTTGGGTCAAACGTTTCGGGTGGCCTTCCACAAGCTTCCCACAATAAGTTTGGTAAATTTTGTCCCATTCCTCCTGACAGAGCTTGTGTAACTCAGTCAGGTTTGTAGGCCTCCCTAATCTCACCCGCCCACAAACATTCTATAGGATTGAGGTCAGGGCTTTGTGATGGCCACTCCAATACCTTGACCCTGTTAAGCCATTTTGCCACAACTTTGGATGTATGCTTGGGGTCATTGTGCAATTGGAAGATCCATTTGCGAACAAGCTTTTTTTTTCATCAGACCAGAGGACATTTCTCCAAAAAGTACGATCTTTGTCCCCATGTGCAGTTGCAAACCATAGTCTGGCTTTTTCGTGGCGGTTTTGGAACAGTGGCTTCTTCCTTGCTGAGCGGCCTTTCAGGTTACGTCAATATAGGACTCGTTTTACTGTGGATATAGATACTTTTGTACCTGTTTCCTCCAGAATCTTCACAAGGTCCTTTGCTGTTGTTCTGGGATTGATTTGCACTTCTCGCACCAAAGTACGTTCATCTCTAGGAGACAGAACACGTCTCCTTCCTAAGCGGTACGACGGCTGTGTGGTCCCATGGTGTTTATACTTGCGTACTATTGTTTGTACAGATGAACGTGGCACCTTCAGGCATTTGGAAATTGCTCCCAAGGATGAAACAGACTTGTGGAGGTCTGCAATTTTTATCTAATGTCTTGGCTGATTTCTTTTGATTTTCCCATGATGTCAAGCAAAGAGGCACTGAGTTTGAAGGTAGGCCTTGAAATACATCCACAGGTACACCTCCAATTTACTCAAATGATGTCAATTAGCCTATCAGAAGCCTCTAAAACCATGACATAGTTTTCAGAAAATTTTCAAGCTGTTTAAAGGCACAGTCAACTTAGAGTATGTACACTTCTTTCCCACTGGAATTGTGATGGAGACAAATTTGACCCCAATAACTACCGTGGGATATGCGTCAATCCTCTGCATTATCATTAACAGCAAACTCATACATTTCCTCAGTGAAAACTATATACTGAGCAAATGTCAAATTTGTCTTTATACCAAATTACCATACGACAGACCACGTATTCACCCTGCACAACCTAATTGACAAACAAACAAACCAAAACAAAGGCAAAGTCTTCTCATGCTTTGTTGATTTCAAAAAAGCTTTTGACTCAATTTGGCTATACAAATTGATTGAAAGTGGTGTACGACATTAGGAAATCCATGTACACAAACAAAAAGTTTTAGGTTAAAATTGGCAAAAAACTGCCAGTAAGATTGCACCTAAATCAACCATTTATCAGATCATCAAGAACTTCAAGGAGAGCGGTTCAATTGTTGTGAAGAAGGATGCAGGGCACCCAAGAAAGTTCAGCAAGCGCCAGGACTATCTCCTAAAGTTGATTCAGCTGCGGGATCAGGGCACCACCAGTACAGAGCTTGCTCAGGAATGGCAGCAGTCAGGTGTGAGTGCATCTGCATGCACAGTGAGGCGAAGACTTTTGGGGGATGGCCTGGTGTCAAGAAGGGCAGCAAAGAAGCCACTTCTCTCCAGGAAAAACATCAGGGACAGACTGATATTCTGCAAAAGGTACAGGATTGGGCTGCTTAGGACTGGGGTAATGTAATTTTCTCTGATGAATCCCCTTTCCGATTGTTTGGGGCATCCGGAAAAAAGCTTGTCCGGAGAAGGCAAGGTGAGCGCTACCATCAGTCCTGTGTCATGCCAACAGTATCCTGAGACCATTCATGTGTGGGGTTGCTTCTCAGCCAAGGGAGTGGGCTCACTCATAATTTTGCCTTAGAACACAGCCATGAATAAAGAATAGTACCAACACATCCTCCGAGAGGAACTTCTCCCTACCATCCAGGAACAGTTTGGTGATGAACAATGCCTTTTCCAGCATGATGGAGCACCTTGCCATAAGGCAAAAGTGATAACTAAGTGGCTCGGAGAACAAAACATCAATATTTTGATGGCCAGGAATCTCCCCAGACCTTAATCCCATTGAGAATTTGTGGTCAGTCCTCAAGAGGCGGGTGGACAAACACAACTCCAAGCATTGATTATGCTAGAATGAGCTGCCATCAGTCAGTATGTGGCCCAGAAGTTAATTGACAGCATGCCAGGGCGGATTGCAGAGGTCTTGAAAAAGTAGGGTCAACACTGAAAATATAAACTCTTTGCATCAACTTCATGTAATTGTCAATAAAAGCCTTTTACACTTATGAAATGCTTGTATTTATACTTCAGTATTCTATAGTAACATCTGACAAATATATCTGAAGACACCGAGGCAGCAGAAAATTAATATTTGTGTCATTCTCAAAACTTTTTGCCACGACTGTAGTCTATCACAGTGCCATCCGTTTTGTCGCCAAAGCCCCATATACTACCCACCACTGCGACCTGTTTGCTCTCATTGGCTGGCCCTCGCTTCATATTCGTCACCAAACCCACTGGCTCCAGGTCATCTATAAGTCTTTGCTAGGCAAAGCCCTGCCTTATCTCAGCCCACTGGTCACCATAGGAGCACCCACACGTAGCACGGACTCCAGCAGGTATATTTCACTGGTCATCCCCAAAGCCAACTCCTGCATTGTCTGCCTTTCCTTCCAGTTCTTTGCTGCCAATGACTGGAGCGAATTGCAAAAATCACTGAAGCTGGAGACATATCTCCCTAAATAACTTTAAGCATCAGCTGTCAGAGCAGTTTACCGATCATTGCACCTGTACACAGCCCATCTGTAAATAGCCCACCCAACTACCTTATGTTCTTTTTTTTTCTCCTTTGCACCCCAGTATCTCTACTTGCACATTCATCATCTGCACATCTATCACTCCAGTGTTTAATTGCTAAATTGTAATTATTTCGCCACTATGGCCTATTTATTGCCTTACCTCCCTACATTTGCACACACTGTACATATACTTTTCTATTGTATTATTGACTGTACGTTTGTTTATCCCATGTGTAACTCTGTGTTGTTGTTTGTGTCGCACTGCTTTGCTCTATCTTGACCAGGTCGCAGTTGTAAATGAGAACTTGTTCTCAACTGGCCTACCTGGTTAAATAAAGGTGAAATCATTTTTAAAAATTAAACTAATTTAGTTAAACTCCCATATCTATTGGGTGAAATACCACAGTGTGCCATCACAGCAGCAAGTTTTGTGACCTGTTGCCACAAGAAAAGGGCAACCAGTGAAGAACAAACACCATTGTAAATATAACCCATATTTATGTTTATTTATTCTTCACTTGCTTTGCCAATGTTAACATGTGTTTCCAATGCCATTAAAGCCCTTAAACGGAATGAGAGAGAGAGAGAGAGAGAGAGCAACATCTATCAGAGGTCAGAATATAGAAATCATAGAGGAATACAAATATCTGAGTATCCTTTTGGACAGTAAGCTTCAGTGGAGTAAATGTACAGACCTGATCGGCAAAAAGAGCCAACAGAGACTGTACTTTCTCAAAAAGCTGGGATCGTTTAATGTAGACTGTACTGTATTGACTCTCTTTTCCAAATCTTTTATTGAGAGTATTTTATCTTTTTGTATTGTTTGTTGGTTTGGCAATGCAACTGTCAGCAAGAGAAATATGATGAGAAGGATTATCACCACAGCAAGCAAGGTCCTTGGAGTCTAACAGACAGGCCTGGATGAAATCTTTAAGGTTGGAGCCCTCTGTAAGGCTCACAAAAATCATTTTAGACCCAAGCCATCCCCTGTACCCGGACTTTGAACTACTCCCCTCTGGGCGCAGGTATAGGGCACACCTCTGGAGGAAAAACAGAACTAGACAATGATTTGTGCCAGGTGTGATATCCCTCCTAAATAGCTCGGGCTAATGTTCTTTTCGACTCCGTAAGGCCAGCCGGCTAGTCTTTAAAAAAAAAACGTTTTATTTATTTTTTATTATTATTATTTATTTATTTATTGGTATGTAACTGTTATGAAAGTTGTATTGTCCATTTTGTTTTTGTATTTAAACACCACTTTAAATGTGTACATGACACTGCAACAAAATTTCCCCTTGGGGACAATAAAGTCAGTACTAGCAATAGAGATGTCGTGTATTCTTTCAAGCATCTCCTTTAGTAGATCATTGACCTCGTAGATTGGCAGATTATCCGAATATTTCCCCCTTCATTCTTCCTCTTTTTCTTCCTGTTAAAAGCAGGCAATGCACGGCCTGACATGGCGCATACCACAGGCTTTTATCTGAACAGGAACAGTAAATCAGGTGGATGGACAGGGAGGAGGCAGTACCAGCCGGGAATGAATGGCTAATGGGTGTCATGGCAGACATACTGTCGACACAGAACCTCTGATCAGTCCGCAGAGGATTGGGATGATAGGGGAGGAGGAAAAGAGGGGGAGTTGGGGATAGGAAGGAGTTGTAGGGGTGGGACAAGGGATGGGGGAGGGAATGAAGATGTAGGGATGGGGTTGGGGTAGAAGAGAGGAAGGATTAGGATAGGGAAGAGATGGACGGGAAACGGGGGGGGGGATTTGGAGGGGGAAGGTTGGGGTGATGCAGTCGACGCTGGAGGACTGGGAAAGGGAGATGGCTGAAAGGAGAGGGATGGAGGGAAGGGTTGTAGGTTTAAAGAGGGCAGCTGCTGTTTCGGTGGTAATGATCACCAATAAACACACAGATAATATGACTCTGTTGTCATGAAAATGAATAGCTAAGCCTCTTACCAGGGAGTCCATGTAATCGAGGACCAAAAGGAAAACAACAGCATATGGGAAGTGTGTTGTGGTGTATGACCATGTGGTAGAATAATGTCCAATTATTGGGTTATATTGTAAATATATTGACATTGGTTCGTGTCAGATCACTTACCTTCGATGCTCCCAGAAGGTCATTCAGTATGTCATGATTTTATTTACATAACATTATCCATCCTATGAAAATCTGTGAAATGAAATGTGAAAACGTTTCAATATCAAATAATAGTTTCATTTGGATGTACACTTCCGTGCTCCGCACAGGAGGTTGGTGGCACTTTCATTGGGGAGGACGGGCTTGTGGTAATGACTGGAGCGGAATCAGTGGAACGCTACCAAATACATCAAACAAACATGGTTTCCATGAGTTTGATGCCATTCCATTTGCTCTGTTCCGGACATTATTAGGAGCTGTTCTCCCCTCAGTAGCCTCCACTGGGTCATTCTTTATTTCACATTGAGACGGTAATGATCCTGTTTGTTATCTTCTCATCCGTATGATTGCCTTTTAATCACTAGGTGGCAGTAAAGGCTAGAATACAAATCTGTCTTCCACATATTGTGTGATGAGATGGCAATGATGAGTCCACAAATGGCAATTACCGTCTGTACGATACTGTATAAGGATTAGAGGACAATAGCCACCTTTCTGGGTTAAAGTTATGATTGTTTTCGTTCATTTATATCCACAAAATAATACATGCTGGTCCAATTGCTGGTGAGGAAAGTTTCCCGTTTGAGAGCCTCCATTTAGTTCTCTCTATGCATCCAGGAAGATTTGAATAGCTGTTCTATCAACTGCTATAATTACTGAGAAATCATCCGTGAAATAATTACTCCCAATGAATTGAACCATGCAGTAGAAAGAGAGAGAAGGCAAAGTGAACAGAAGGCCAAGTGTCCTTGCCAAACAGAGAAGTGGTCCAAGAGCCCCCCACCAGACGTTCTCGCTTCCCGACACCAGTGTAGTGTACTGTGTGTGTGTATGTGTGTGATGGCACACCAGATGGTCTGTGTGTTCGCTCCCAGTTACACCCATACATACAGTGCATGACCATAGTGGAAACGCAAGGGTCAACAAGTGAACGCCAGCAAATATGGCTGAGCTGTCCTGTTTCATCAGGACTCTCTCTGTCCCTATCCTCACACATGATCTCTCTCCCTGTCTGTGTATGACTCTTTCTCTCCCTCTTCCTCCCTCGCTCTCCTCCTCTTTGCCCTCTCGATCTCCTCTCCCTGTCTCTCTCTTCCTCTCTCAGCCCCCCTCATCTCCCTGATTCGGAGGGGTTGGGTTAAGCGCAGAAGACACATTTTGGTTCAGTCCATTCAGTTGTGCAACTGACTAGGTCTCCCCCTTCCTTTCCCACTGTCTCCAGTTTACTGTGAGGCTAGCAGCATACTTCAGACTCTACGGTTGACTTAATACTTTCACTGCGTTGCAGAAGTTGCCTGCATCCTATGGCTCGCAGCATAGGATGGTGTTGTCTCACAGTGTGCTACCCTGTGATCTGTGTGTTTTTGGAGCGACTACTGCTACCTGTTCCTGTTCCTGCCAGGGAGTGTCTTAGCCCTGACGCGCCTTATAAACTGACTTGTGCTTTCATTTCACCCAGGTTCCCTCGTGTAGTCCCTCATCTCAAAAAAGATCCCAGGTATAATAAGCACCCCCAAAGTGTTTAGCATTCGTCTCATATCAAAGTCTGGTTCGGCGCTCACACACGCGCTCACACACCTCCATCCCCCGATACATAGAGCGCAGTGGGAAAAGAAGTGATGAGAGATCCAGAGCGAGAGATTCAGCATGAACCCCTCACCAACACACACACACACACACACCTTATCTCCCAGTTCTGTGAAGGTGTGGAATCCTCGTCCTCTTCGTCGATGCTTATTCCCATTGCCAACGAGTTGGTCTGTTGTGGAGCAAAACATACTGCCGTTTTGACACTTTATCGTAGTGTAATATAATAGACTATTTATGGAGCCATTGTGCATGCACCTACTTTATCTTTATCATAAGATTGGTTTTATCATCTCATTTGCAAAGCTCCATTGGCTTCCATTGCATTGCTGTTTAATTTAGAACATTAGCAATATTAGAACAGTCAGAATGAATTTTCCCAATAAGGATAGAACGGACATCGAAGAAGATAATAATACTTTATTCATTCATTATATTTCAAGTTACTTGGAAATTCGTTATTTCACTACGTGGAGAAACTTAAATACAAATCAATTGTTAGTAAAAACCTTGAAATTGTTTTAGAATAAGAACACCAAACCATTTTCAATACGGTCACAAAGTGGAAGAGCTTGGCAGACCTTGTGCTGCTCATATAAGCAACATAAACCAGAATGACACAGTACATCGAGGGGTACTTATCTTACACTCCAAAGTCCATTACATCTGAAGGTTTCCAGAGTACTGTATGGTTTCATTTAGTACAAAATAGGGACATTTCGGGGAAAAACACAACAATATCGCGGACAAATGGAAACCATCCAAATGTGAACTCATGAGCAACGTCTTGTCCTGTTAGTTACAATAATGTACAATGTTCACATCGAAGAAAAAAAGAAATAGTAACAAAAAAATGTATATTTATTCTATAGAAGTAGTCTATATTGAACACAGCTCTCTCTGCCAGTCAAAACCTTCTCATGCACAGTTCGGCCTCCCAGGCTCTTAAAAGGGATAGTTGATCAAATGTTGTCATTTGGCTGAACTATCCATTATAAGCTCCTCTTGCAGTGGTTTTCTGTACAGTCAATTAGAGTATATATTTACAAATGCAACAGATGATGTTCATTCAAAAAAAACAACAACGTAAAACTTGATGCAAGTTAAAATAAAAATCTCCATCCCTTCCCTTATCACGCCAAAGGCCATCAAATGTAGTTAGTATAAGTGACTCGCATGAATATTAACACGCACGCACACACAGCGCAAAAATATGATCAAACACTTCGTAGATGACCCGAACCTTGAAAAAATGTACAGAGCATTGACCGTGTCCAATATGGCGACCCTAAGCCGCTTATCTGAGGGAGAAGCATTTTGAAGCTTTTCAAAAGATGACTGTATGAATTATTCCTTAATATATGGAGTCCTCCATCCTTTCATCCTTCCTAGCTGAACCCATCATCCTCAGAGTACGACTATTGCTTTATGGGCATTCCACTCACTGAACTCTGGGTAAAACGGTCTTTTTGTGAATTAATCTAGACTGAACTGAATCAGAGTTCTGTATTAAAAGGCACCGTACTGCTGAAGGCCACACAGCACCACAAATAAATGCAACATTTTGAAAGAAAAGCTAAAGAAAAGAGTTGGATGTCAGTACATGCACTTTGGGTCGCACAGAAAGAGCCATAAAGTCACCGTCAGGTCATGGGATGTGCAACCACAGGAAGTAAGGTCACATGCAGGTCAAAGGTTATGATGATGATGTCATGACAGCATGCCGCACTTCAGCATTTGCAGTGATCAAAACAAAGGTGACATGTGAGCACCAGTGGAGGCTGGTGGCTTCCTGGTGTTTGATACCGTCCCGTTAATTTCATTCGAGCCATTACGGCGAGCCTGTCCTCCCCTATTTAAAGTGGCACCAGCATCCCCTGGTGAGGGCGTGGATGCAGCGACTGATGTAACTTGAGTCATGCTTGATTGAGCCTGGTTGGAGTCGGAATCCCAGATTCAGGCAGGAGAATACTTTTAGGAGCTCACTGGACATCATCCTGCACCGTAGATGCAACTGTCTTGCAAAAAGACATGATTTTCATGTACTTAGTAACACGTTTCACCACCATGTCGACAGACACTGATGCCTCTTTGCGGTTGCCCTGAAGGGCAAAGTACCTCGAACACACACACTAATATCAAGATAATGCTTTGACCGGAAAAACCATATGGCAAACCCAAATAATTCAAATGTGTACCGTATAGCAGTTCAAGATAAATAGACAATAGCTTCCATGTAATAATCGACTAATTTGTGTTAATATGTGTTTGTGCATCATTTCAGGAAGACGTCTGGTTCTAAGTGTCGCTACGAAGTCAACAGGCTACAGAGAATAAAAGAGTTGGAACAGCCTCCGCAATCCCTCCACAAATTCTGTGATTTCCAAATGATAACGTACAATCCTCCAGTGTAGAGAGTCTCACACGTGTCTGTTATGTGTCGTTTAAGAAGTCTCCTATGTGTTTGTGACAGTAGTGTGCGGATGGGCGGGGCATGGGATGACAATAAGCCACAAGGTGACGTGAGGAACAGCCCTGTGAAGATGGCGAATGGAACAGTCACTGGAGAGCCCCTACAGGTTTGGATGTCCAAATGTCTGGCTACACAAACCTATGGACCTGGCTGTTTAACCAGCTGGCTACAAAGGAGTTCAGTTTACTGCAGCACCACCTACTGGCCTGGCTGCCTATCCCTCCACCTGGCTGACCTACTGATCAACCAGCCGGCTACACAAAGGAGTTCATAGCGGAGGTATTAACAGGGGACGGGGCCTCGGAGCTTTCGTGGCCCCCAGCAGTGTCCCTGGCGGAGCTCTTCCCGCTATACTGTCCAATAAAAGACCCATCCTCGTTGAACTGGCCGTCTCCACCATCGCCGCCGTAGTCTACTAAACTGTCGTCACTGTTGTCCCTGTGCACCGTCCCGTTAGACGGTGTGCGGCTCCCTTTTAACGGCTTATGGTCCTCAGTGTCACTAGGAGAAAACGACATGCAGGTGAAATGATGACAGAATGATGTAAACAAGGGTTTTAGTGTATGGCCTTTTTTTTTAGATGGAGCACTGAAGTAATTTCCTAATTACTTTTACTACCATTACCCAAGTATTCAAATGTGTCTAATTCCAGAAGAGAAAAAAAAGTTCAAACATATTATTCCACAGTTTATGAAAATATTTGTTTATATCCTGAATTGGGTTGAAATTTGGACTCAGAAGGCACTACTTCTGACAGTGGATGTTAACAGTATCATTTTTCATCATTTTTTTTTTTATCTAGCCCCAAGTCTAAAAAAAAATGATGTGAGCGAGTAGTTGGTTTTCATCACGCAACAGGGGAATACAAGCAAAATCATACCCATTCCACATTTCCCCTGAAGCCATGACACAAGGAGGAAAATAATACAGATTTGCCATATTGCCAGACAGAAACATTTCTCCCCAACAAAAGTTGCAATGACAAACTGAAAATCCAAAGATGTAATAAGCAATCACATGAAAAGCAAATGAATTGTCAGCCAAACATCCCCAAAAGCATAAATAACAAATAATCACACTTTTGCAAACAAATGAAGAAACTGCAAAGAAAGATTTCTTTGAGGATTTAACATTAGTTTAGTCAACATTCAGATCAATGTCAGCCGATGATTCATGAGAGTGAATAGCAGGTGGAACTCTCTTTCAATAAAGCCTTCATAATGCTATCACACTTTTATTACACCTGTTATAGCCAGTCATAACAGGTTACGTCAGCTAATAAAACATTACTCGACAAGAAATCCAATGTCATCAGGATGCAATCTCACTACAGATTAATGACTGAAAGCACTGCATTGGACACCAATGATGATGATACGTTATGTCACCACTATGTAGGCTTTATGACAGTTAATGACAGTTTATAGCACAGACAAGGACAGTGGTGTAACTCTGGGGTGGTTTTACAGCAGGCCTTTTTCTCCAAGTGGCAGTAAGTACTGATTATCAGAACGATATCACAGTATAGCAGCCCTTTGGTCACTCCTCTCATGCCAGTCTTGCAGTACCCTTCATTACCTTGTCTGAGACCCACATAAACAGAGTGCAGAGGAAGTGATCAGGCAGAGAGAGAAAATCACGAACCCCCCCCCCCCCCCCCCAGCATGCACAGATGAGACAAGCCTGCACTGGTTGCTAACCCATCAGCATTTTCACGTGGGTTTCACTGTTCCCTTCTGTGGTCTAAGCATACAGCACCCACACATCCATCCAAACATAGCATAGCAGTATGTATCTCTCTTCAACATCACATTTCTCCCTTGTAAGGGTAGACACTGGCGTGCAAGGTCAATAGCTACATCATAGTTACAGCACAGGATTTATGCACAACCTGTAACCAAACCGGAACAGCTTAGTAGAGATAGATGAGTATTTATTGACATAAAGCCCCAATGGGTGGGACATTTGATTTCCTTTCACAAAGGCACTCTATATTACACATTTAGCCTTGTGATATATTGTCTAATACTTGTTATTTCAACAATATACACTCTGTCATATTGTCTATTATTTTGCTATTTGAACAGACAGATTTGGCCCATTAGTAGCTTATTGTCTCTCGTGTTATGATCGTAAACTAGATAAGAGTTTTGATGTGGACAGGACAAGAATAGCTTTTTGCCTTGTTGAAACTTTACATAACATCTTTCACTCCAACATGGCCTCTTAACTCCAACATGCCGATAGCTTCATACTGGATGACTTATACTGTACATATCTATAATTTCATTCAAGACATTATTGCCTACAGCGAGTTTTATATACGGTCTTCATCACGCCATGCATATCACACAACATTATATATCCATAATATATACACTGTGTAAAGTATGTGGACAGCCCTTCAAATTAGTGGATGAGGCTATTTCAGCCACCCCCGTTGTAGACAGATGTATAAAATGTTGGTGGAGGAGGGATAATGGTCTGGGGCAGTTGTTTGATCGTTCGGGCTAGACCCCTTAGTTCCAGTGAAGGGAAATCTTAACACTACAGCATACAATGGACATTCTAGATCATTCCAGGTGTCCACATACTTTTGGCGGTGTAGTGTATTTATGTGTTACAGCATAGATAGAATGTATATTATAGAGCATATTTATGTTTAAAACACATGATACAAAAAGTAATAATATCAAATATAAGAAGAAAAAAAGAAAAAACCTCATATAAATTGGAAAAAAGCTGGACCGGTACAAAATAATGTTTCCAAAACGCTATACATAATAAGTAAAGTGCTTCATTTTTCTTAATATCTGCGTGCATGGTTGGAAAAGCAAGCAGCCTGAAAAGCAGATAGAAGGCGCTATAGCAAGCATAACTAGATTAACTGCAGTTAGTCAGAGCTTATATCAACTGGGATGAGTGTAGTTACTGTACAGTATGCATATGTATGCAAATATTAATTTATTAAGTATGTACGTATATTCCATAATACAAAAGCTACTGTATATTTATATGCACAATGTATTTGTTACAAGGTATTCATTTGGTTACAAATGTGAAATTAGTGGGGCAGGTATCTATGCATGCCAGCTTGGAATACTGAAAGTTATTCTTCAAAAATATTCCTGACTGTTCTAGGGAAAGCTTTTAAAATTCCCCGAAAAACCTAAACCCCTAAAAACGTAGACCTGAATAATACTGTATATCCTGCTTATCGAATGACGCAACACAGTCAAACACACTACAATATCGATCTGGCCACCAAGCCACCGACACACTAAGCGGAGAAGAATCCCTCCCCGTCCCTGTCCCCCTTACCCAACCTCTTCCATAAAGAAGAGGCTTGTGCTTTACAGTGTAGCTCCAAACGTCTGCAATGCCAGAATCCCTGTTAGAATGAAGGTAGTCCCGCGGCAAGTAGAGGTCAGCTGTTAGGACGGGGAGGCCAGAGCGCCTGCCTTGCTGACAGGAACCAGGTCTGGGGAGGGAGCAAGGGCTTGGGGGGGGGGGGGGGGGCGCTTGGTGCAGGGAAGAATTGGGGCCCCAACAGGCTCCAGGAGAGTCATGTTTCTCACCTGTATTCCCCGAAAGTACAGTCATCCTCTTTCATGGGCTGGAACTCTGGGTCTGTGTGAGCGTCCTCCTTTTCTTTCACTGGAGGGGGGGGGGATTCATCAAATGTGTCATTTACTACGGCCTAAGATGGGTGACGGATATGAAGGCGACAACGTGCGTGCGTGTGCTTGTTTGCATGTGTGTATGCGTGCGTGTTTATGCGCCAACCAAAAGTACCCACCTGGGTATTTTCCTCCCTTGTTTCTCTGTATGAAGCAGATGATGAGGAGAACGAGGATGAGGAGAGCGATGGCACACATCAGGCCGATGAACCAGCCCTGAGTTGCAATATCCACCTGTCGGGCTGCCATAGCTGGCCAGGCACAGAGGGAAGGAAGAGGATATCAGAAAACTGTTAACGACTGGCCTGTTGCTTTAATTGAGAAAGGAAATATAAGTAACGTTGAGTTCCTGCACTGGAGTACAATGAAAATCTAATGTACAATAAAGTTTTGTTAACGTCTAAGTGTTTCAGACATCTTCTATTGTCATCAAGGCTGCTAAAGGAGATTTTGGAGGAGACAGAAGTACATGATAGTATGAAAATAGGTTTCCAAAGAACCCGTTGTAAGTATTTTATTGTTTGGAAATTGTCACATAGTGTTACTGCAAAAGACAAGTGGTGTGTTAGTGATGTTATGTTTAAACATCTCGTCTGCGGAAGTTACAGGCACATGAATGCAGAGCGTATCGAAGACGGTTAACAACTTGACTTCTACAGTGCCTGGCGCAAACAACATTCGCGTCTTCTCCCTCTCTTTCTGCCTCTCAGTCTTGCTCATGCACCCCCCCCCCCCCCCCCCACACACACACACAGTACACACACATTACAAACAAAAACCAAATGTTAACCACAGCAGGAGAGAGAATTAGGTGGATTATTAGACAGCTACACATCAATCTTCTATATCATGTGAATGGTATCCGTCGTCGATATGAGGACGGTCTGACTGTACGTCTCTCCAGGAACAAGACGGTGTTCCTAACTTCAACACAAATATGCGTACAGGACAACATCATGCAGGTCAGGAAACTCTACTGAACACGCCTACAGTATGTTTTCCAAAAGAGACACTACAACAACAGATACACTGTTGATCAGCAACGCTGTATACCACAGACACCGGAACAGGTTTCTTGAGTGGTGAAGAATAGCAAAAGCTACTGCATACACACACACACACACACGTTTCTCTACAACACAACACAGGGCGAGGCAAAGCGAGGCCCGGGCGGCGACCGGCCAACCGCGTGCTGCCTCACCTGGAATCATCACCAAAAGCTCTTCTGATTGGTGGAGCACCGCTTGGCCGTTGTGGCCCTTGGCGACCACTCGCACCCTATAGGACAGGCCCTCCTTTAAGCCCTTCAGCACATAGACCCGAGAGCCATTTACATACTCTTTCTGCCACTCCTCTTCACCTAGAGAGTTGCAGGACGAAAGACGTACGGTGTACATATTAGGACATCCATTGCAGCCAGCCGAGAAGTGTTCATGTCCTAATATGTACACCGTACACTGATAAGTTGGAATGGGCTGTTGGTGTTCATGCAGAGATGGTTTTTACTTGTGTATCTATTGAAATGCTATAGGCAGAGGTGAAGTAATATACAGTATATAGCATCACATATGGCATCTATGTTAGATATTACTACATCTGTACATTTGTATTATGTTATTTCATGGTGTTCTACGAATGAAGTACGGTGATTACAAACATTTGTGGGATGTGTCTCAGTGAACTGGGTTACTAGACTAAATGTTACAACGTGACTCTGAATAGGGAACTGAAAAGCGTCTGAAACTACATTATCGGGATTGACTTGATAGGAATGACGCATCATGCTAATTCACTTTCTGATTGTTTTCAAGGTATAGGTGTGAGAGAGCCATACTACACACACTGTGTGTTTTAAAAAAAAACCTCACTGCTTTTCAATAAAAACAACTAAAGCTAATTAAGAGTCCAATCGACATTGAGCATTAAATATTATTTGAGACTGTCTATACTGCTTTTGACTATGAACCATTTGAATAGGTTTGTGCCAACTGTTTAAAGCAATATTCTGTATTCCGGCCAATCACACGGAGGATATATTTATTATCCAATCACAGAAATCAGTTTTTATCATATCTGGGCACGAGGCAAAGTAACAGCAGCCAGCCTCATAATTGCCAAGTTTAAAAAAACATTTTTTTTACAACAGCCAATCATTGAGTAGGAGTCTCTTGCCACCTATACGTTGAAGTATACGTGATAGAGGGATATGTCTTACTGTTATCGTTCTCTACTATATATTCTACATAAACGTTTTTTTCCGCTCCCCAGTATTCCCAACTGATCAGCGTTCCGTCCTCTCCCACGGAAGAGCTAACGTTCCCGAATGCCGGAGCCGCTGGATGCACTGAGCACAAGAGAAGAAGACAGCAATGAAGCTTCAACAAAATCAGGAGTCTATTCACCTTCAGATGATGCACTCGCCAATAGCAGAATAATAGCTTATGATTCAAATATTGACATCCGTCCATATCGCAACATACGTCTATAGATCCAAATCAAAGCAAGACAGACTTCGATTTTCCATTCCAACTCCAATTACTCTCAGGGTCGATCAATAACCTTTACAGTTGCACTGTTGTTTATGAGCCTTTCAATCAAATGAAAACGCTAAAGCCTAAACATTTGTAATACACATTCTATAATACAATATGGATGATAACATCGACCCTTGTGAACCATCGATCAGAAGAGAAGCAATGATAAGATATACTATACAGCGTGACTGGGAATGTGACAAGGTCTATAGCGGCTGTACCCTTGTGGAACGGGAGGTGTGCCGGAGGAGACCGTGCTACGGGAGGTGAGGGTTGGGTGTTCCCTGGAACAACATGGAGAGGAATAAGAAACATCACACAACACCACAGACAAAGACACACAACAGGCACGCCACGCCGCCGGCAGAGGTAGGCAACACAAACCACGTGGGTCAAAGGTCGGCGGTGAGGTTACACGGGCCCATTGGCATGCAGTGGGAGTGCAAACAGACAATCAGCATGTTTGAGGGGGGGGGGGTCAGTTTGAAGCAAGGTTCAAACACGCACAACGTCATGCACGGGACAGGCAGCACCAGCCGGACATAGAAATAGGCATAGATCAGCAGTTGCAGGGGGAGAGGTAAAGTCTCCATAACGCAGTTAGTAAATCAGACTCTGAGGAGTCTTGAGTCTGTTGTGTGGCAAAAGGTGTTTGCAGCAGCCAAATATGCATCAGATCATATTTGAATGTCTTTATCCAGCTATAGTGAGCTCCAAAAGTATCGGGACAGCGACCAAAGATTTTTTTTTGGGGGGGGGTTGTTTTGTCTTGTTAAAAAGGGGGGGGGGAAATGCTATTTTAACCTATTTTCAATAAGGAATCGATACCAAAAGGGAAGTTTAAAGTGTTTAGTAGCAAGGATGCCCGTCAGCTAAATGCATACACATTCAGAAAGTATACATTCACAATCTTCTACTCTTCCCTCTTTTTGGTCAACACCCTCTTGTCGGTGGCACCTACCTATCTATACATTTTGTGACCCCACTGAGTTTCCCATATATCTCCCCATGTGGAATGTCCACGGTCCTCCTTCTCAGAGATGCTTTGTTAATAAAGGCCCAGATCAGCATGAGGGGGTGTGCACGTTGACAACCACACCGACAGAGGGCGGATGCATTAGGACTTTGAGAGGGGAAAAGGGACACAAAAGGAGAGAAAGAGGACACAGAGGCCGATGATCTGACCCCTGAAGTCCCTCGATGCTTTAATATCAGTATAGAAGGTGCACAAGGGTAGAGAAGGAGCCAACTGTGTTTAACAAAGTGCAACTGGGACACGATCCACTATTGTTATTACAACTACTACACTGAGGTGATATCATGCTTTGGTACGATTCTGTACACATTTTCACATGCTAACCGGTGAAATGATTTCGTACATCCACAAAAAAACGACCTACAGTACAAAACAGAGTACCATGCGTTATAAACAATTATAAACTGGGTGGTTCGAGCCCCAGATGCTGATTGGCTGAAAGCTGTATACGACGGGTATGACAAAACATTTTCACTCTCCTAATTATGTTGGTAACCAGTTTATAATAGCAGTAAGGAACCTTGGGGTTTGTGGTACTGTATATGGCCAATATACCATGGCTAAAGGCTGTATCCAGGCACTCCGCGTTGTATCGTGCATAAGAACAGCCCTTAGATATATTGGCCATATACCACACCCCCTCAGGCCTTATTGCTTAAGTATAAAACACAATCTAGATGTTGGTGGATGACATTCCTGAGTTGACTTGAAGCATTCAAAATGGTTGACAGGTAACCCTCATATGAATGGGGTTTGCATCGATAGAAACTGACTACAGTTCAGGTTGTGACCATCATCAACGCGTTAACACATACCTTCGTCCATGATCGTGGCAGCTTCCTCTGTAACGACAGGCCCTGCTCCCTGGCCTGTTTTGGCATTGAAATAAAACTTGTAACGTGTGCTGTACTTGAGGTTAATGAGAGTGACGGAGGTCTCGTTGGCTGGCAGGGCCAGCTCCTCCACCGGCCCCAGCACGTCGGAGATATTGACTGGAAGAGCGGAAGAGGATGTGACAGGGGTGTAAGCAAGATGGGTGGAAGGGGAGAAAAGGTGTAGTGAGAAGGGGCAGGTGGATGGATAGATGGGAAGGTGAAAGAGGGGGCAAGATAATGCGGGTCGAAAGGTGGGGGGGGTGGAGAGGTGGATGGAAGTGACATCAGATTATCCATCGCGCTGCGGGGTGGTTCTCACTCTGTTCGACGATGTAGTTTCTAGCTATCACAGGCTCAACCCCTTGTTACATACACCTCGCAATAATACCAAATACATACGGTGCTAACAAGACATGTAAAGGAGGGCATACTGAACAGCAGACTGGACCACAAACTACAAGTAGAAAAGGTACTCCCTGGCTAAGATACTGCTAAGCAGTAGAGGTGCTGAACCTCTAGCTCTCGATGCCTACTATGTTATCCCTGACCCAACCCTCCTACAGCCAAAACACAAGTAGAAGAGTATTACTACGTAAGCTCACCTGTCTGATATTTGAGGGTGTAGCCGGTGAGGCGTCCATTGCGGTCGTAGGGAGGGCCCCACTCCAGAGTGAGAGAGTCCAGGTTAGGGTTGGTGATCCTCAGGAAAGATGGCCGCCCAGGGACTGTAGAGCATGACAGGCACACAGTCAAGAGCCGCACGCTGATTGTCCCCAAATGGCAATTCGTATGCAGCATAAAAGCATGAAAACAGACCCATCAACCCTAGCTGAATTGCCTTGACATGATACCCTCTATACGAATAGAATGTTGGCTCCTCCTACCTCCCTCAGGGGTCTCGAACTGCTGGTTGGAGCTGGCGGGGCCCTCCCCCTTGCCGTTGAAGACCCTGACGTTGAACAGGTAGAGGCTGTAGGGCTGCAGGCCTGGGAGCATGCCATGGCTCTTGTTCCCACTGAAGGTCAGGACTTGCTGCTCCACATGGTGGGGGTTGTGTTTGTGGAGGCTCCGCTCACGCCAGTAGTACACCTGGTAGGACACAGAATGAGATACTTTCAATGGGTAATGATACAGAGCTGTGTGTGCGTGTGTGTGTGTGTCTGTGTGTACCTTGTATCCCTTAAGACGTCCCCGTACTGTCTTAGGAGGGACAGGCTCCCAGTGCACCTCAGCCAGACTGCTGTTCAACACGAGGACCTGGACAGTGTCTGGTGCCTGCATCGGCACTGTGGAAGCAGAGGTTAGAGGGAGTGGAACACAGTTTTCAGGGAGCAGGACCCGATGGAAAAACTTCATTAAACCCACTGGTCTAGTTACAGTAACTAGTCACGGTACAGGTTAAAGGGAGGGATACAACAAGACCACGATCAAGCCTAGCCATGTACTAAAAATCATTTGCAATAAAACAAAATCTATATAGAGCAAGCTTTTAGTCCAGGACTATCCTAGGCTTAATCTGTGCTCAAGAAACTGGCCCCTAGTGTCTCCCTAAAACGCAAAGTTGAGTTGTGTGTTCCTCACAGTCCTCCCCGGAGTGTCCGGTGACCACAGCAGGCTCAGGTCCAATCCCGTAGTCGTTGATGGCTTGAACCTGGACCTCGTAGGGTGTGAAGGTGGGCGTGCCAGAGACCATGAACTTGGAGACGTTAGCCACGGTCACTGACGTCCACTCCTTGTCCACGTCCTTCTGTCTCCACATCACCTTATACTGCAGGCCTGGTCCGTTGGCCTGGTGACCTGACATTGGCTGCAGATAGGATGAGAGAAAGTGTTTAACCACATTGTAATGACTGAATCCATCGCCCTTACATACACAATGATGCTTACCTTCCACGAGATCACGAGGTTGTCGTGTTCCGTTCCAAAGCCATCAACTCCACTGGGGTTCTCATCTGGAGCTAATGGGACGAAACAAAATGCCAAATCAACAGTATGCACAAATCTACATACTGTAAGTCAACACATTTTGCAATCAACCACATTAAGCAAGTAAATCCTACAGTCTGTACCTGAAGGGTTGGTCTTGTATACGCGGGAGGGCAAGGAGGGGTTGGAGAGGCCCACGGCATTGAGGGCCAGGACTCGGAAGGTGTAGTGGACATAAGGAGACAGCTTAAGGTGGGCCGTGGTCTTGGTGCCCGGAACCACCGTCAGGTTGTGCCAGTGGCCATGGTGGTGGAGGGAGTCTGCGTATTGGATCACAAACACTGGGGGGGTAGAAAAGTGGTGAGCGATTGCAGAGAATGCAAGCCATGTTTTTTACACTCCAACCATTAGATTGTATTTGGAATGTATTAGCCAACTCCCGTCTTCGGAGTTAACAATCAAATGCAAATAGGCCGAAGCTCTCTGAGCGCATTCATATACCGGATAATTAACGAGAACATACTGGAAGACCCTATACCTAAACCTGCATATTTTAAAAACCCATGAAATCCAATGTTGAAAACATATGACATGGGGTAGTACTGTGCAAACATAACTAGAAAGTGCTCTGAGTGGTGCTAACCTCATTAAACACAGACTGAGTTCAACTAGCTAGAGTACACTCTCAGGATAATAACGATACAGTCAGCTTCGAGCTTCTGGGAGCTTCCGAGAGTAGGTCAGTAAGGTCATTAACAGACACACACGCACGCACACACATACTGTGAATAGGGCTGTTGTGTTCGTCTCCGGGTATCCAGGTGAGCTGGACACTCCTGGGCTTCTGGTCTGTCAGCTCCAGGTCAGTAGGAGGGTCTGGTTGTTCTGGAGAAGAAACACACAAGACGTGACGAGATAAATCAACTGGGTTTAGAACGGTGCATTGAAATAGCACTTTAATGGCACAGCAGCAACGCCAAGACTCAATGTTTTGGATAAAGATAAAGCTGCATGCGCCCTCGGGCTGGATGGATGGAGACGATGACGCATTTCAGAAGGACCCCACTGTGTGACGGGATGGAGAGGGAGGTAAAATGATCTTAGCATTCAAAGGCACTGCTAATTACTTCACACTCACAACCTAGGAGTTTGAATTGCACCACATTGGTCACGTATCTACTCAACACATGCAAAACAGTATGAGCGTTCGGACATACGGCGGAGAACAAAAATCTGCAAACCGCACCGACAATAAGACTGAAATCCAAAAAGGCCATAAAACATGGTGGTTAAATCAAAAATGATAGTCCCTTCCGTCCGCCCATCAGTCCAGGGTCTGGTGACATTACAAACAAACAGAATAGATGATCACATCTGCGAGCAGCGGAGCATGCTTGAGTTTGCAGACCAGACTGACAGATCCCCCCCCCCCCCACACACACACAAGCGTGGAAGCATAGCTTAAGCACCCGCTTGTGTGTGATGCTGGTTTTACCGTAGACTATAGCTGGAGTAGGAGCTGCCTCTGCCAGGTAGGAGGGCAGGTAGGAGTGAAGTAGGGGGGGTCAGCGGTTAGTGGTACAATAAGACAGACCACCTTCTCTCTCACTGGGTATTATTTCACATTTAGGATAGAATCATGTTCTTTTCCGCAAAAACACTAACCCATACTCTTGACAGAAATTATGGTATACTTCAAGGAAGGTAAAGAAAAACACCCAGTTACACTTGTACTTTAAGGAAGGATTCACAAAAGCATGTGGAGGTTGTTCGTATGAGAGAGTGAACATACCGACAACAGTGAGCTCAGCGCTAGCAGAGTCCTGGTCCAGAGTAGTGATCATGATGCAGGTGTAAGTTCCTGCGTCATTCTCTGTCACGTCTGTTATGGTCAGGCTGTCAGAGTCCACCACAAACCTGGGAAGACATAGTCAATGTCAGTCAGTTTAATGCCTCCTCTTATGGCCTCTTAAGTTAGTGTACAACCCTTTTGTTTGGGTTGCTTTGTGTGTTTTGCGTATGAAGTCGGGAAGATTAGCCTTGATGGAATAACGGATCAACTAAAATACTGCCACAAGAGGAGACATAATATGAAGCTAGGATTGACTATTGTAGATATAATTGCATGGTGCTCTATGTTGGAAAATGTGTGTTTGACCTCTCGTCGTCGGGTAGTTCTCCGTTGTCTTTGACCCAGGTCATGGTAGGGATGAGGGAGGGGTCGTGTTTTACTTTACACTCAAACACCACGTTCCTGTTCCTCTGCACCACCTTGTACTCCGGCTGCTTCAGGATACGCGTGGGCTCTGAGGGGAGAGGGGGTCAGGAAACTCAGTAAAGGAGAGCGCAGTGAGTTGAGTCAAAGGGGTAAGTTGAGCCTCCCTTGTTTCTAGGAAACCATAAACAAAAATTAATCATTTGACAAAATAGTTAGGAAGAGGTCATCATTTCATGTCAACCAAAAAACCACATGGAAAAAGTGGTAAGCAAGTTAAGACCAATTTTTTTTAACATTTTCACCAAGTCAAGTGAATTTATTGTGTTCAGATTTCATTATACTTGTATTTGAACCAAAGTAGATATTCAAGATTGTTCAATACATCAGTTGGGGTCTCTATAAGCTTCAATACGAGGCCCTAAACCGAGCATGTAAGTGCAGCCTTGTAACTCCGAGGGCTAATATCGTCAAAATATCGTCAAAATGTTTGCTTTGGGGTAAGTTAAACCAATATGCTTAAAATTATTAAAAGACAAAAAAGTGATTGTGACTGTGTTGAATTGTGTTTGGGAAATAAAGATAGACATTGTTTTAAAAAAGATAGTGGTAATATTTCATTCAGTACAGACATTTGTAGGTGTCTTAACTTACACTGTCCCGCGGCTCAATTTACCCCATTCTCGGGTTAAGTTGTACCAAGAGAACACTTTTTTTGGACAAATGTTTACATTAATTCTAATTATTTCCAGGGAAACACAACATCCTAAGATATATTTAGATAACCTACAGTTGAAGTCGGACATTTACATACACTTAGGTTGGCGTCATTAAAACTAGTTTTTCAACATCTCCAAAAATGTCTTGTTAACAAACTATAGTTTTGGCTAAACATCTACCATTAAAACATCTACTTTGTGCATGACACAAGTAATTTATCCAAAAATGATTTACAAACTGATTATTTCACTTATAATTCACTGTATCACAATTCCAGTGGGTCAGAAGTTTACATACACCAAGTTGACAGTGCCTTTGTACAGCTTGGAAAATTCCAGAGAATTATGTCATAGCTTTAGAAACTTCTGATATGCTAATTGACATCGTAAGAGTCAATTGGAGGTGTACCTGTGGATGTATTTCAAGGCTTACCTTCAAACACAGTGCCTCTTTGCTTGACATTATGGGAAAATCAAAAGAAATCAGCCAAGACCTCAGAAAATAATTGTGACCTCAACAAGTCTGGTTCATCCTTGGGAGCAATTTACAAACGCCTGAATGTACCACGTTCATCTGTACAAACAATAGTACGCAAGTATAAACACCATGGGACCGCGCAGCCGTCAAACCGCTAAGGAAGGAGACGTGTTCTGTCTCCTAGAGATGAATGTACTTTGGTGCGAAAAGTGCAAATCAATCCCAGAACAACAGCAAAGGACCTTGTGAAAATGCTGGAGGAAACAGGTACAAAAGTATCAATATCCACAGTAAAATGCCCTATATTGACATAACGTGAAAGGCCGCTCACCAAAACCGCCATAAAAAAAGCCAGACTATGGTTTGCAACTGCACATGGGGACAAAGAGCATACTTTTTGGAAAAATGTCCTCTGGTCTGATGGCCATAATGACCATCGTTATGTTTGGAGAAAAAAGGGTGAGGCTTGCAAGCCGAAGAACACCATTCCAAACGTGAATCACAGGGGTGGCAGCATCATGTTGTGGGGGTGCTTTGCTGCAGGAGGGACTGTTGTACTTCACAAAATAGATGGCATCATGAGGAAAGAAAATTATGTGGATATATTGAAGCAACATCTCAAGACATCAGTCAGGAAGTTAAAGCTTGGTCGCAAATGGGTCTTCCAAATGGACAATGACCCCAAGCATACTTCCAAAGTTGTGGCAAAATGGCTTAAAGACAACAAAGTCAAGATATTCGAGTGGCAATCACAAAGCCCTGACGTCAATCCCATAGAAAATTTGTGGGCAGAACTGAAAAAGCATGTGCGAGCAAGGAGGCCTACAAACCTGACTCAGTTACACCAGCACCAAAATCCACCCAACTTATTGTGGGAAGCTTGTGGAAGGCTACCCGAAACGTTGGACCCAAGTTAAGCAATTTAAATGCAATGCTACCAAATACTAATTGAGTGTATGTAAACTTCTGATCCACTGGCAATGTGATGAAATAAATAAATAAAAGCTGAAATGAATCATTATCTCTACTATTATTCTGACATTTTACATTCTTCAAATAAAGTGGTGATCCTAACTGACCTAAGACAGGGAGTTTTTACTCTGATTAAATGTCAGGAATTGTGGAAAAACTGAATTTAAATGTATTCGGCTGAGGTGCATGTAAACCTCCGGCTACAACTGTATGTTAGAAAGAATTGTACATTTCCCTTGACGGAGTAAAATGCTGAATGTAAAACAGGGCTCAGCTTACCCCACTCGCCCCTAAAGGATGAACCAAAGCTTGCGCAGCTGTTATACATTCTTTACTGTAACCGTCCTTCAGGAATGATGTCAAAGTATGACAAATATTTTTCAGCAACTCTTGGAAGTCTGTTTCAAAAAAAGCGAAATAACAAAGGCATAAAACAGACAGGAGGAGGAGACAGGGTGTTTTGTGGTCATCCCAGGCTCTCACCTTTGACCTCAAGATAGACGTGGTTCTCGGAGATGCCCAGAGAGTTCCTGGCCACACAAGTGTACTTCCCACTGTTGAGGGCCTGGGCCACGTGTATCTCCAGAGTCCCGTTCTCATGCAGCACGTAGGGGTCCCCGTCCAGGGTGCTGGACCTGCTGTCCTTAAACCTGACAGGGGATAGGGGAACCACAGGCTATGAGCTTCTAAGCTGGGAACACATTTGACTGCGTCAGATATTCTCCACCCTTCTCCCACCCCCTCCCCTTCCTCATCACGGATTTAACAATTAGTGGAAACGTTGAGAGAAGGGTGGAAAATCTGGATGTCGTCTCCTAAGAATTCAAATGGGCCATGAACTCACCATGTTATTTTGGGGATGGGCGAGCCGAAGGAGGAACAGTCCAGTAAGGCGCGGCTGTTCCTGATCACCTGGTAGACCTTGTTAGCTGGTGTCAGGACTCTGGGTGTTTCAGCTATGGAGACAACAAATGCTTCATGATAAACCACGTGACAACAATACTGAGTACTGAGTTCATGCAGTGTCGATCACATCATGATGCACTCCGATGCAGAGGCAGAAAAGGGCCCTGCGTTCTCAATTCAAGTATGTGCCGACTCACAGAGAACGTTGACGAAGGCATTGGACAGCAGATATCCATATTCATTGGAGGCGTGGCACTGATAGACTGCACTGGATCCAGTCTGAACTTCCTCGAAGATGATGGTGTCGCCCTCCACCTTCCTACTAGGGTCCTTAGGTGAATCTATCAAAGGATCAAAAACAAGTGTCCAAAGTGTCATCATAAACCTACAAAATGATTCACGTGTCTGAACCTCACATTGGCACATACAATGACTTAACTGCAAGTATTTGGGGAAATATACTTTTAGTGTCTGTGCACAGTGAGTGCACCGTACGAGACATAGGCAAGGCCACTCAATCAATCGCTCAATTATTCAATCAATACTGAGTACTCACTTTCTATGGGGATTCCGTTCATGGCCCAGGTGATGGTGGGTTTGGGGGTACCGCTGGCCCTGCAGATCAAATTACCCCTCTCTCTGGGAGCCAGCACCAGGTTTCTGGGGGTACTGATCCAGTACGGGGCCGCTGGGAGGGGAACAGGGGAGCACAAGGCAAGCCGATGGTTGGGTTATTGATTACCTCACGTCACAAAGGGTCAGCAACAATGGCACAGTGAACAATATCGAAAGGCAGGCAACCGGTTAATGACTGACCCCCCTGCTCCAGATAACACCATTTAAAAATCTATATAGGAGATAGATAGGCAGCATCGAAGCCCAGAAGGCAGGTAGACCAAGTCAGCCGTGCGTTCCCGACCGATTTCAGCCCTGCTCATCGCCGACCGTTGTCTTGTGGTGTTATTGAACAGCATAGTGAAAAGCAGAAAGGAAAAGTAGGACGACCGCAAGTCACAAGAGCGGTAGGTTGAATTCTAACCCGTGGCCACTCTGCTATAGGCTACACGTGTGCCAGCCAGTCAGTGGCACTAACTGCTAAGTCACATGACAAACCTTTGACGGTGACGCGGATGGTGTGGTGTACGGAGGCCAGGCGGTTGCGGGCGGTGCAGCGGTACTCTCCGGCGTCCGCCTCAGACACGTCAACAATGCGCAGTGTCTTCTGGAAGTGCAGGAAGGAGGTCCGCTTGGCAGGGAACTCCCCGCTCACCTTACTCCATGAGACCTCTGGAGTGGGTCTGGAGGGGGGAGGAGAGGGAAGGTGGGAGGGGAAAGAGACAGATGGAGAACACATAAGACATTTCCAGTGAACTTCTCCCCCCCCCCACCCTTCTGCTTTCAGAACAGCCTCAATATGTCGGGGCATGTCGATTACGGCAGCCCCCGCACCTCACGGATTCAGAGGGGTTGGGTTAAATGCGGAAGACATTTCAGTTGAATGCATTGAGTTGTACAACTGACTAGGTATCCCCCTTTCCCTTTTCCCTTTCTACAAGGTGTCGAAAGCGTTCCACAGGGATGCCGGGCCATGTTGACTCCAATGCTTCCCACAGTTGTGTCAAGTTGGCTGGATGCCCTTTGGGTGGTAGACCATTCCTGACACACACACAGGAAACTGAAGAAAAAAAACCAGCAGCGTTGCAGTTCTTGACACAAACCGGTGCGCCTGGCAATAAACCCCGTTCATAGGCATGTCAAATCTTTTGTCTTGCCCATTCACCCTCTGAATGGCACACATACCCAATCCAAGTCTCAACTGTCTCGAGGCTTAAAGATCCTTCTTTTACTTATCTCCTCCCATTCAACTCATCTTAACAAATGACATCAATAAGGGACCGTAGCTTTTACCTGGATTCACCAGGTCAGTCTATGTCATGGAAAGAGCATCATGTTTTGCACAACCAGTGTATAAGCACACATACAAAATGGTATACGGCATTAATAGTAGAGGTATATAAATAAACCAACATAATACAGGTCAAACAAAATGGACATTTTCTCATTGACACTGCGTCCTTACAGTCCCTCGGCGATACACTCCAACTCCAGGACCTGTCCTCTCAGCACCATCTTGGAGCTGCTGGAGCCAGACGGAATCAGGAAGGTGGGTCTCCTCTCCTCCGCCGAGCCATCTGCAGCCACAGGGGGAGGGGTCAGAGACACAGTAGGTCACGACAAGACTTCTACTGTTCTATCTATTCTATTTCTATGGTTCCTCTACCACAGTCAGTGCTGAGCCACGGTGGAGGACCAGGTCAGGGCTCACACACTCAAAACCCAGCAATTGACTTTCAAAGGTGATTCCTGTTTGAGCAGGGTTTTTAGTGAACATGATCTCCGTAAGCATATACGAAATTGCCTTTAATTAAAAGTCTATCGCTGCGTGCAGGTGTTGGATTGAATCCTTGCCTTCATCACTTACTGTGAAGGTGCTCATTGGTCGAGGGGTACTAAGAGGCGGTATACAGTTCTAGAACATGTATTTTCCTATGCAGTTATAACAGTAAACTACTTTCTAGTAGTGTAAGATAAGGATAACAAATACGTCGAGGACAATCAAAAGGGTTATTGGCGGTTATGATTTCATGCGTTCAACGAATGGTGCTTGTGATTGTGGCAATGATGATACATGTAGACATTAATTGAGGTGCATCGCAAGCATTACTTTGAGAATCGACTCTCTCCGAATTGGCTTGGCTGTGGCCTCCTGACAAAATCACTGACTATATCTATTCACAAGACATGTATCTTCAGGGTACCAGACAGACAGACACACAGGAAGTGATGCTTTTACAAACAATGAGAAATGAACTGATAGGAAATGAAAGATCGTTTTAAAAGTGGATTGGGGGGAAAGAATTAGGTCGGCTGGGTGTAAAATAATAGAACAACAAACTGTGGTGTTGGTAGTGGTTGGAACATTCACAGTTTGGAAGCTGTCAATCTACTTTGCTCTAATTCAATACATCACTATAATAGAGAGAAAGCTTTTTTTTTAAGTAGTCTACTGAATAAAATATATATTGTTATTTGTCCATTTACAAGATACACTACGTGACCAAAAGTATGTGGACACCTGCTCGTTGAACATCTCATTCCTAAATCATATGGGCATTAATATGGAGTTGGTCCCCCGTTTGCTGCTGAACAGTCTCCACTCTTCTTTGAAGGCTTTCCACTAGATGTTGGAACATTGCTGCGGGGACTTGCTTCCATTCAGCCACAAGAAACAGAAACAGCCTTCCCCAAACTGTTGCCACAAAGTTGAAAGCACAGAATCGTCTAGAATGTCATTGTATGCTGTAGCCTTAAGATTTTCCTTCACTGGAACTAAGGGGCCTAGCCCGAACCTTGAAAAACAGCCCTAGACCATTATTCCTCCTCCACCAAACTTTACAGTTGGCCCTATGCATTTGGGCAGGTAGCGTTCTCCTGGCATCCGCCAAACCCAGATTCGTCTGTCGGACTACCAGACGGTGAAATGTGATTCATCCCTTCAGAGAATGCGTTTCCACTGCTCCAGACTCCAGAGCATTGTGCATGGCTATCCTAGGCTTGTGTGCCATGGAAACCCATTTCATGAAGCTCCCGACAAACAGATCTTGTGCTGCCCTTACTTCCAGAGGCAGTTTGGAACTCGGTTGTGAGAATTGCAACCGAGGACAGAAGATTATTACACGCTACGTGCTTCAGCACTAGGTGGTCCCATTCTGTGAGCTTGTGTGGCCTACCACTTAGCGGCTGAGCCGTTGTCGCTCTTAGATGTTTCCACTTGACAATAACAGCACTTACAGTTGACCGGGGCAGCTCTAGCAGGGCAGAAATTTGACAAACTGACTTGTCGGAAAGGTGGCATCCAATGACGGTGCCATGTTGACAGTCACTGAGCATTTCAGTACGGGCTATTCTACTGTCAATGTTTGTCTATGGAGATTGCATGGCGGTGTGCTCGATTTTATACACCTGTCAGCAACGGGTGTGGCTGAAACAGCCCGAATCCACTCATTTGAAGGGCTGTCCACATACTTTTGGCCATGGCGTGTATGAGGATTGCAAAGGTTAGAACCATCATGCAACGGTTCAGCATTTGAAATGGTGTTAATAAATAGTTGCTGTCGAAAAAAGAAAGTAGTCTTTCACAAAATGTGAGTTCTAGTATTGGTGTACTACTACGGGAAAGGGTATCACTAGGGTAAAGGGTTAACGCTAGTTATGTGTTAGATTGCTAATATTGGTTCCCTACTAAACGTAGGGACAAATCACTAGGGAAAAGGTTAAGGGGTTACTGTAATGTTAGAGGTTGGTATCTAGTTGGTTGATTACTACGGGAGGAGGGTGACCACTAGGGGGTACCAAAACTCACCACTAAGAAAATCAGTTTCATTGTACAAAGCAGCAACAGTCTCATTGATTGCATCCACTGTAACACAACAGGAAATAATCAAACATGCCACATGTTGAAATCGAGTGATGTAAAAAAAACGAAAATACTGGATACTGATCATACATAAAAAGTATACAGTTGAAGTCGGAAGTCTACATACACTTAGGCTGGAGTTATTAAAACTAGTTTTGGCAAGTTGATTGTACAAGTCATTTTTTCAACAATTGTTTACAGACAAATTATTTCAGATATAATTCACTGTATCACAATTCCAGTGGGTCAGAAGTTGACTGTGCCTTTAAACAGCTTGGAAAATTCCAGAAAATGATGTCATGGTTCTAGAAGCTTCTGATAGGCTAATTCACTTCATTTGAGTCAATTTGAGGTGTACCTGTGGATTTATTTCAAGGCCTACCTTCAACCTCAGTGCCTCTTTGCCTAACATTATGGGAAAATCAAAAGGAATCAGCCAAGACCTCAGAAAAAGAATTGTAGACCTCCACAAGTCTGGTTCATCCTTGGGAGCAATTTCCAAACGTCTGAAGGTACCACATTCATCTGTACAAACAATAGTACGCAAGTATAAACACCATGGAACCATGCAGCCGTCATGCCGCTCAGGGAGGAGACACGTTCTGTCTCCTAGAGATGAACGTACTTTGGTGCGAAAAGTGCAAATCCATCCCAGAACAACAGCAAAGAACCCTGTGAAGATGCTGGAGAAAACAGGTACAAAAGTATCTATATCCACAGTAAAATGAGTACTATATTGACATAACCTGAAAGGCCGCTCAGCAAAGAAGAAGCCACTGCTCCAAAACCGCCATAAAAAAGCCTGACTACGGTTTGCAACTGCACATGGGGACAAAGATCGTACTTTTTGGAAAAATGTCCTCTGGTCTGATGAAACAAAAATAGAACTGTTTGGTCATAATGACCATCGTTATGCTTGGAGAAAAAAGGGTGAGGCTTGCAAGCCGAAGAACACCATCCCAACCGTGAAGCACGGGGGTGGCAGCATCATGTTGTGGGGGTGCTTTGCTGCAGGAGGGACTGGTGCACTTCACAAAATAGATGGCATCATGAGGGAGTAAAATTATGTGGATATATTGAAGCAACATCTCAAGACATCTCAGTCAGGAAGTTAAAGCTTGGTCGCAAATGGGTCTTCCACATGGACAATGAATCCAAGCATACTTCCAAAGTTGTGGCAAAATAACTTAAGGACAACAACGTCAGGGTATTGGAGTGGCCATCACAAAGCCCTAACCTCAATACTACAGAAAATTTGTGGGCAGAACTGAAAAGCGTGTGCGAGCAAGGAGGCCTACAAACCTGACTCAGTTACACCAGCTCTGTCAGGAGGAATGGGCCAAAAAACACCCAACTTATTGTGAGAAGCTTGTGGAAGGCTACCCGAAACGTTGGGCCCAAGTTGAACAATTTAAAAGCAATGCTACCAAATACTAATTGAGAGTATGTAAACTTCTGACCCACTGGGAATGTGATGAAAGAAATAAAAGCTGAAAGAAATCATTCTCTCTACTATTATTCTGACATTTTACATTCTTAAAATAAAGTGGTGATCCTAACTGACCTAAGACAGGGAATTTTTACTCGGATTAAATGTCAGGAATTGTGAAAGACTAAGTTTAAATGTGTTTGGCTAAGGTGTATGTAAACTTCTGACTTCAACTGTAGATATTGGTCATCAAACCTTGTCTGTGAATCTGTACGGTCTGGACAACTTGGCATCATGACAATCAGTCAGTAGTAAATGCACGTAGCGCAGAGAATAACCTAGAAGGTATTTTACCATGTGTCTTTTCATCATAATGACCACTAGACTACTACTGGCAACGCTGCGGTTGGGATCAGAGATAGGAAACACAGTTTCCCTCCAACCCAAACTGACACACACATTCAGGGCGCACGCACATTCACACGCACACGCAAGAAAACACACACATGCTCGCATTCACTCGTGCGCACGTGAGCACACACACACACTTACGGTTGAGCACTGTGACGGTGATGGGTTGTTTCTGCTGGATGGTCTGCGTGTGGGGGAAGCGGGCGTAACAGATGTAGTCGTTCCTCGAGTCCTCCTTCAGGACATTGGAGAAGTACAGGTCTCCATTCAACGCCTGGGACACACGGCTGCTCTGAGGCAGCCTCTGGAAGTCTAAGGGAGGAGAGGAGAGATGTGTTGAAGTCAAAAGGGAGAGACATGTTTTAAGGCCTGGGATATCCCAATGATCTGAGTCAGTCTCTGGGAGACTGGGCGGGAGTGGCAATTAGGAGGAATGTCAGTGAGCAACAATTTTGAGACTTTAGTAAAATATCTCATTTAATTTCATCATTTACAAGCAAAGAACCCAGAAAGAAACAGGATAGAAGATATAAGATTTCCCCATTCAGAAACTTGTGTGTTTGCATTTCTCCTTCTCTATATACAGTACGTAGCTAACAGGCCTAGACACAACAAATAGCATGCAACTTACTGATGTTCATCCAGAAGATGATGGGAGGGGGCAGGCCGGCAGGGGGCCGGCACTGTAGCACCAGAGACACGCCCTCCTGAACGATGATCGGCTCGTTTCTTTCCTTCGACCACAAGGGCGACCCTGAAGAGGTGGAGAGGAACACACCTCATAAGTTAGATAGACCAAATACACATGAGGAAAACATGGTATACTGTACCAGTGTGTGGTTTCTACAGTCATCGAATGTCAACAAAAGGTGTGACAGAATAAGGGGACATGGAGTTCTGGCTATATGGAATGAATGAGTTCTGGCTACATGGAAGTAGTGAGTTCTGGCTATATGGAATAAATTAGTTCTAGCTACATGGAAGGAATGAGTTCTAGCTCTATGGAATGAATGAGTTCTGGCTATATGGAATGAATGAGTTCTGGCTACATGGAAATAGTGAGTTCTGGCTATATGGAATGAATTAGTTCTAGCTCTATGGAATGAATGAGTTCTGGCTATATGGAATGAATGAGTTCTAGCTCTATGGAATGAATGAGTTCTAGCTATATGGAATGAATGAGTTCTAGCTCTATGGAATGAATGAGTTCTGGCTATATGGAATGAATGAGTTCTGGCTATATGGAATGAATGAGTTCTGGCTACATGGAAATAGTGAGTTCTGGCTATATGGAATGAATGAGTTCTAGCTACATGGAAGTAGTGAGTTCTGGCTATATGGAATGAATGAGTTCTAGCTACATGGAAGTAGTGAGTTCTGGCTATTTAGAATGAATGAGTTCTAGCTACATGGAAGTAGTGAGTTCTAGATACATGGAAGGAATGGGTTCTAGCTACATGGAAGGAATGAGTTCTAGCTACATGGAAGGAATGAGTTCTAGCTACATGGAAGGAATGAGTTCTAGCTACATGGAAGGAATGCATTCTAGCTACATGGAAGGAATGCATTCTAGCTACATGGAAGGAATGAGTTCTAGCTACATGGAAGGAATGAGTTCAAGCTACTAAATCGCATCAAGCTAAAGGTGAAATAGGTGTATCCAGGTAACCATTATTATCATGCTGTCTTTCCACATGTACCTTTACCTTCCATGAAGAGAGCATTGATGATGGAAAATACATCTTATTCGTGTCAAGAAAAGAGACAAGAAAGATTGAATGGTCACAAATCAGAGACACATCAGAGATGAGCTCAGTGGAGAATAGAGTGAGACAGACACGGGGTGATATGAGAAGACCGAGAGGTGAGATATCGGAGAGACAGACTGGTGAAAGGCCCGGCGAGAGTAAGAGAGAGCTGGAGAGAGAGGGAGACAGACAGAAAATGACGTTGAAAAGGTGAAAGCGATAACACATCTTAGAGATGCTTACTGGACTGTCTGATGACAATATTGTTTGATACTGCAGTCCCATGTTCGTTCCTGGCCGTACACTGGTACACGCCCTCATATGACTCAACCTTCTCTCCACTGATGTCCACCACCAGGGTGCCAGAGTGCGGTCGCATTGTGACCTTGGGGTCCTGGTCAATGTCAAAGTGGGTCCCGTTCCTGGTCCACGAGAAGCTGTAAGTGGGTTGATGTCAATGTTAAGTGAACATCTAAATCCCTTTATCTGTCATTGTACACAGAGTATTTCATATAGCTAATAAATTGGCTAAGCAGTATATCTGTTCGGGATTTAGCCGACTACTCTGTCATTTGACACAAGTGCGAGCGGTACAACAACTGGCTTTGTGTGTGTGTGCGTGCGTGTGTGTGCACGTATACATGCGTATGTGTGTGTGTATGTGTGTGTGTGTGTGTGTGTGTGTGTGTGTGTGTGTGTGTGTGTGTGTGTGTGTGTGTGTGTGTGTGTGTGTGTGTGTGTGTGTGTGTGTGTGTGTGTACCTGGGATGTCATGTCCCGTATTTCATATAGAGTATTTCATATAGCTAATAAATTGGCTAAGCAGTATATCTGTTCGGGATTTAGCCGACTACTCTGTCATTTGAC